>NW_015387118.1:521409-535179 GCF_001527695.2 Protobothrops mucrosquamatus
TATATCCGAGACCGCCTTCTGCCACAGATTGCTTCCCACCGGCCGATACGCTCCCACAGAGAGGCCCTCATCAGGGTGCCGTCGGCCAGACAGTGTCGGCTGGCGACCCCCAGGGCAAGGGCCTTCTCTGTCGGAGCACCCACCCTCTGGAACGAGCTGCCCCCAGAGATCCGGGTCATTCCGGATCTCCCCTCCTTCCACCGCGCCCTTAAGACCTGGTTGTTCCAGCGGGCAGGACTGGCCTAGGGGTATTTTAAATTGGTTTTAGCCAAATTTTAGTAGAAGCGGCCGATTATATATTTATTTTTAATGATTTTTTAAAAACTTTTATTGCATGGTACTAAATTGTTTTTAACTGGCTGTAAGCCGCCCTGAGTCCTACGGGAGAAGGGCGGGGTATAAATTTAATAAAATGAAAAATGAAATGAAATTTTAATGCAGGTATAATGCAGATAATAGTATTTTTACTTGATCCGTTGACCCCCATCTGTGAACAGGGAAATGACAAATAGGTTATGCTGTAATGTTTTGTCAGATGACATTGATACGTGCAACCAGACGTAGCTCTTGGAACTTCATAAGGATCAGCTGGCTTGAACTTTCCTGTGCTGTGTTTGAGAGGCTTGGTTGTACAGTAAGGTTGGCACTACTAGGCAGAGGGCACTCAGTCATTAGCAGCATCACTGTTGAGTTAGGCCAGGGGTAGGCAACCTTGGCTCTTTTATGACTTGTGGACTTCAACTCCCAGAATTCCTGAGCCAGCTCAGGAATTCTGGGAGTTGAAGTCCACGAGTCATAAAAGAGCCAAGGTTGCCTACCCCTGAGTTAGGCCAATTCCTTTTTGTGCAGACTCAGATAATTTGCTCCTGTTTTCTATCCCCCGCTTGCCTAAAACTGGATGGCACGTGCAATCCAAATGATAAAGAGAGGCAAAGGTTGTTTTTATATTTGGCCTAATTTCTGTACTTTAAAAAAAATCGGAACTGGAACGTGGCTATTTGTAAACGCTCATTGCATTGTCTCGTATTCTTTTACAAAGATAATCCAGCAACTGCAATTCCTGAAGAGTGGGATGCCATGGAGGAAACGATGCGTGTTAAAGTGGTGGAGCTAAAACCAGGAATGAAGGAATATAAAAAAGTCCACGATATGTTTAACCAAACAAGCAAGGGATATACCATTAAAAAGGTAAAAATAAATAAATAAATACCTCAGATATTCTGTTCTGCTGCTTTGGATGACAAGTAAAGCCTTATCTCTCCTCCCCCCCCCCAAAAAAAAAACCTGATGCCATTCATTCATTAAACACTAACATTAAAAAATTAAATGCTTGGATGAACTTGAATTTCTACTGTTCCTTCTACAGTAGTGTAAATACTCATACTACACTCTGAGGGGAATAAATATATTGTCTATTAAATTGACCGATTATCAGAAGTTAATTCTTTTATTACACTGTGATCTTATGAGTAGGGCAGTCCTCGACTTACAACAGTTCATTTAGTAACTGCTCAAAGTTACAACAGCACTGGAAAAAGTGACATGGCCATTTTTCACACTTGCGACTATTGCAGCATCCCCATGATCTTGTGATTAAAATTCAGACACTTGGCAACTGACTCATATTTGTCACGGTTGCCGTGTCCTGGGGTCATGCGATTGCCTTTTGCGACTTTCTGACAAGCAAAGTCAATGGAGAAGGCAGATTCATTTAACAGCCATGTTACTAACTGAACAACGGCAGTGATTCACTTAACTGTGGCAAGAAACATCATAAAATGGGGCAAAACTCACCTAACAAGTGTCTCACTTAGCAACAGAAATGTTGGGCTCAATTTTGGTGGTAAGTCAAGGACTACTTGTACTAGAAGAGAATAAAGCTGTGTAGAGAATTGGATTCAAAGGCCAAAATGGGTGCATGGTGTATCCACATGCATTCCAGATGTCTTATGCTCTTCAAATCCATGTTGTTGCACAGATCAAGAAAAGATCTCAGAAAATATATTTTCCATATTCTTGGTCGAAGGAATTACTAAACGTAGTTAGCATTCCTATTAGGTAGACATCCACCCTTGGTTTACATTGCTTCTGCAAAAGAAGCTCCATTATTGAAGCATACCTTTCCTTGGCAAACATTTTTCTTTGGCAAACAGATTGATATTAGGAAGTAATTTGAATGCTTCATTCAAATCGGCTTCCTTTCAGAATCCGAGAAAAATCAGCCTGTCTCCTCTGTGAGAGACTTTCTGATATTTGGTAGTAGAGTGCCTCTGAATGATCTAGAAGGGGCTGCCTTAAGAATTTGTGTTACTCAGGCTCACTGAATTGGACATTTCTGACACCACATGTCATGCAGGAATGACAGTGACCAAGATAGGACTAGAGGAATGGGGGATGCTGCAGCCGACGCCCCATATTGGTGGGTTTCAATTTCTTGTTTAATTTGTTTTAGTGAAGAATAGTAGCTCTGCTTCAATTACTATTCTCCAAAGATCCAAATTGGTTCTTTCTTTATTCTTTTTTTTTAAAGGACATAGCTTATTACTAACTTTTGCTCTCTTTTCATTTGCAGATTGAGAGGATACAAAATCCCTTCTATTGGCAGGCATACCAAATAAAAAAACAGGAGATGGATGCTAAGAACGGCAAAGTAAATAATGAGATGCTTCTTTTTCATGGAACAGCCAGTACATCATTAACCCACATTAACAGCACTGGCTTTAACAGGAGTTACGCTGGATTGCATGGTAAATTGCGCTTTAAGGCTGATTCTCAGTACCGTGTTTCCCCGAAAATAAGACTGGCCCTTATTTTATTTTATTTTTTGCCTCCAAAAGAGGCACCAGGTCTTATTTTTGGGGGATGTCGTACTCACCGATAGCCCCGCCCAGCAGGTCCACTTCTGGAAAGGGCTGCATTCTGGCCTGCATTTTGCATTCAGCCCTTTCCAGAAGGCCTATGTAGCCAAGTTCCAAGCTATGGATTGAATCCATAGCTCGGTTCTTGGCTGCACAGACCTTCCGGAAAGGCCTGTGACTGAGAAATGCAGGCCTGGCTGCAGAAAACACTGGAGAAGAAGTGGACCAGCGAGGAGAGGGTGCGGGGCGCGTGGGGCAGATCCACACCCCTACCCCCGCCTAGCTTGATTTTTAAGTGTGTGCCTCACCCCAAAACTAGGGCTTATTTTGGGGGATAGGGCTTATATTCGGCCTGGCCCACCCCAAAATCAAGCTAGGGCTTACTTTTGGGGTAGGCCTTATTTTCAGGGAAACATGATAGGAGCTGTCTTGAGCCTTGTTTGGTTTAACAGGTTTACTCAGCTTTAATAGACGGGGGTTGGGTACTAAGCTGTAACCATGATTTATAGACCATTGCAGCAGGGTACCACAACATGCTAACCCAAAGCTAATCAAACCACATTACATCACAACATAATTTGTATACCTCCAGGGGTGATGTGGGCGGAACAAATAAATTTTCTACTGAAACCTTTGCAGTCCTTGGAGAAATTTGGAAGAAAAAAGGTGTTCTCTTTACATTCTGGCAGAAGTCCAGCATATCACCTAGTGCAGTGTTTCTCAACCTTGACAATGTTAAGGCATGTGGACTTCAACTCCCAGAATTCCACAGCCAGCAATGCTGGCTGTGGAATTCTGGGAGTTGAAGTCCACATGCCTTAACATTGTCAAGGTTGAGAAGCACTGACCTAGTGACTTGGTCAGTTGTGAGTCAGTTAGATGTCTGGACACCACAGATAGAAGAGAGGAATTCCCATGGAAAGGAATTATCATGTGACTCTTGAGAAGTTGATGATCTCCAGAATGATGCCACATGTAAACCAGGCAGGTGGAAGGAGCAGGAGGTGCTTTCCACATGCAGGAAAATGTCTTTGTATCTGAGCCCAGAACTCCTAACTTGATAATTACAGGTAGTCCTTGACCTAACAACCACAATTCATCCCAGAATTTTCATTGTTAAGCAAAACAATTGTGAAGTGAGTTGCGCCCCATTTTACAACCTCTTTTGCCACAGTTGTAAAACGAATCACTTGGTCGTTAAGTGAATCATGCAATGTTAAACAAATCTGGCTTCCCTAATTGACTTTGCTTCTCAAGCTGGCTGGGAAGATTACAAATGGTGATTGCACGATTCCCCAGGACAATGCAACTGTCATAAATACATGCCAGTTGCCAAGCAGCTAAATTTTGATCACGTGACCATGGGGAAGCTGAAACGATTGTGTGAAAATTATCATAAGTTACTTTTTTCAGTGCAGTTGTAACTTTGAATGGTCACTAAACGAATGGTTGTAGGTCAAGGATTACCTGTACAACTATCTATTCATAGTGGAAAAGTCAGGTGCTCAGAAAAAGTTTAAAGGAAGGAGCCAAATGGAGGGTAATAGCACATAGCAATAGCACTTATATACCGCTTCACAGTGCTTTACAGCCCTCTCTGAGCAGTTTACAGAGTCAGCATCTTGCCCCCCAACAATCTGGGTCCTCATTTTACCGACTCGGAAGGATGGAAGGTTGAGTCAACCTTGAGCCGGTCGAGACTTGAACTGCAGAATTGCTGGCAGTCGGCAATCAGCAGAACAGTGGTAATGCTCAAGATAATACGATGGGGTCCATTTATTCCAGATAATCTTGGCTTATGTCCATTTGTTCAGCAATCATTCAGAGTTATGGTGGCACTGACCAGTCCTCAAAGTTCTATCCATTGCAGTGTCCCGATGTCACATGAGTATAGTTTAGTGTCACTTGGGTGCCCAGATTGTGATTATGAGGATGCAGCAAACTGTGTCACATGATCACCATTTCCAACCTTCTCTGCTGGCTTCCCACGAGCAAAGTCAATGGGGAACCTAGCAGGGAACTTACCCCACTAAGTTGTTCCCATTGTCTTTTCTCCTAAGGAACATACTACAACCAATCAGAATAGAGCTGGAAGGGACCTTGGAGGTCTTCTAGTCCAACCCCCTGCTCAAGCAGGAGACCCTATACCATTTCAGACAAGCGACTGTCCAGTCTCTTCTTAAAGACCTCCAGTGATGAAGCACCCACAATTTCTGATGGCAAGCTATTCCACTGGTTAATTGTCCTCATTGTTAGGAAGTTTCTCCTTAATTCCAGGTTGCTTCATTGTTTCTTGTCCCGTCGTCTGGTGCTTTGGAAAATAAATTGACCCCCTCCTCTTTGTGGCAACCTCTCAAATACTGGAATATCCCCCCACCTGCCCACATTTTGTAGCACATACCTGCCGCACCCTGCCCATATGGCAATGGCCCTTGCCAACCTGTCCACAGTCTCTAGATTCCTGCTCCCCCTCACAAACTGTGTACCCTCCTTCCTTTCCTTTTCTGAGACTCCTGCCTCTTCCCACGGGGATTACTGTCACTAATTGATGCGGTCATGTGATGTCATTCTTTACTATCACATCGCTTAACCACAGCAATCCTAGTCTCAATTGCCATCATAACCTGAGGACTACCCATACCTGGAAAGTTGTTTTTTTATTAAGTGTTGAGTTTGATATGACCAATGTATTATTGGGCAGAGTACGTTAAAAGAGTGAAGAGATACACGCTGATTGTTGCTGACTTTTTATACGTTTTCTTCCTCTACAGCTGCCTGTTTCGGAAATGGAACTTACTTTGCCGTAAATGCCTCTTATTCTGCCCACAGTACCTATTCGCAACCAGATGCATCTGGGACAAAATACATGTACCTTGCCAGAGTGCTTGTGGGAGAATATTGTGTTGGGTCAAAAGGATTAGTCGTCCCGTATCAAAAAAGTGGGACTGATCCAACTGATCTATATGACAGTGTAACCGATCACCTGAGCACCCCCTCCCTTTTTGTAATTTTCAACGACATCCAAGCATATCCAGAGTATCTCATTACATTTAACCAATCTCTACTTCCATAACTTGATTAATTGAACTAATAATGCAAAAAATAAAAAGGATTGGATTATATATTCATATGCCTTTGTAAAAAAAACATGTATATCTGAATGAATAAAATAATGCGCTATTCAGAAGATATGAAACGTTCTTCCTGTCATGTTAAAAATGAAAGTTTGGAAGTTCCAGTTTCTTCCGGATGTTCCAAGTGTTATTGATAAACTCCAATAAAATAGATGTAAGAAGTTAGGAAGGTTAACAATATCAGCATGCTAATGAATAATCAAGAACAGTATCATGAAAATCTTAAGGTCAGTAACTTGTATATGGCATAAATCATTTTTAGATCTATATGATAACATTACAAACAGCAAATGCATGATGCAGGGTCTTTTAAGTTGGCATAAAAAAAGCCTGTAAATGGATCACAGACAAGTGGGCCAGTAAGGTGGCAATGATGAAGTTGCTGAATTTGATCGGAAACTTCACATTCAGGTTCACCCTGCTATTGTCATTCAGCTTTGCCTACCTCACAATGCTGTTGTGAAGATAAAATTCATGGAGATACTTATGAGAGCCTCCTCAGACACTTAGAGAAAAGACAGGATGTAAATCTAAGAAATTAATGAAAATTAAACCAAATGCCTTCAGAAATACTTTTTCCTTGCCAAAACTATTATTCAATATTGTAGGGCAAAATCCAATATCTAAACCCAAGCTTATAGTAATGGACCCCATCATTTGAATGAATTCAAGTGGTTAAACTAACAAGCAGCAAATCTGGAAGAAAATACCCAATAGCACCCTGGAGGGGCAGGGGGACAGTTTTTTGCACTTTTGTGATTAAGAACTTGAGAATTAGAGATCTGGTGATAGTGTCATGTCCATGGGATGTTTCCACATAAAAGCTTTACTATTGATCTGTTCACCTGGAACTTTTTCAAATCCTGGTAGGCAGCACTGAGTCAGTCTTGAAAGTGAAAAAGGCTTGGCCTTAGTAGTTGGGAAAAGAAACCACCTGGTGATTCCAGAGCTGTGGCTAGAGGGGAAAGTTGAAAAACCATTCTGGGAAAAAGCAATGGCAAATGACTTCTGAAACACCAAGAGAACTTGGGTACAGATCTGAGAGATGAGTTTGAGTCAAAGGCATATTTACCTTTTACCTGCTCAATTAGGTGGGATTCTAGCATGGCATACACTAGAGCAGGGGTGTCAAACTCAATTTCATTGAGGGCCGCATCAGCATTGTGGTTGCCCTCGGCCGGGTGGGTGCGGCCTACTGGGTGGGCATGGATGGAGTGGGTGTGGCCTACTGGGTGGACATGGCCAGCTCTACATCGTTCGTGTCAAGCGTGCCTGTGGGGGCCAGGGCAGGAGTGGGAACAGATCTGAGATTCTCTGGCAGAAGGGGGTGGGACCGGGGCAAGCTCCAAGGCATGGTCCATTTCATTCCTCACAAAGGGTGATACCTCCCCAGCATGCACCCAGGGGGCGGGGCCGACACAGCAGGAGCTGGTCCCTCACTGTTTCTAGATGGCCTTGTGGAGCTAAGACTGAATGCGTTTCAGCATAGATGGCCACCACAAAATTGTACGTTGGCTCCCGGCTGGCCTGGGCAAGGGCCAAGGCAGCGGGAGCCGTTCCCTCACTGTTTCCAGGATGGCTTTGTGGGCCACATGAAACCACTTTGCGGGCTGCATCCGGGCCTTGTGTTTGACATGTCTGGACTAGAGTATGATGGCTCAGTAGTCAAGACGCTGGGTTTATCAGCTGGAAAGCCAGCAGCCCAAGTTCAAGACCCGAGCATGGCATGATGGTGAGCTCCTATCCTCAGTCTAGCTCCTGCCAACCTAGCAATTCAAAAGCATGCAAATGCAGGTAGATAAATAGGTACCACTGGGAAGGTAACAGCGCTCTGTGATATCATGCTGGCCACACAACCACGAAAATGTCTTCAGATAGTTCTGGCTCAATGGCCCTTGAAACAGAGATAAGCATTGTCCCCTAAAGTTGGCTATGATTAATGAGCACCCTGGAAGCATTGGTGAGGCCATTCTGGAAATGATGGTCAGGACAGATGAAGAAAATGGGCTTGGATTCCTGGTCACACACTTTCTTCATATTAGAGCAGGGCTTTTCAACCAGTGGTACGGGTACCACCTGTGATACATTGGCACCTGGCAGGTGGTACGCAACCATCCTAGAAAAGTAGCGGGGGAGGGGAATGAGCTGAACCAGTAGCAGTACCACACAAGCCTGAGCAAGAGATGGCTGGAGCTACAGGGCTGTCAGGGCTCAGCGGAAGCGCCAGGATCAGCGCCAGGCTCCAGCTGGAGCTCAGCACTGATCCTAGCGCTTCTACTGAGCCCCACCCCACCCGCGCTGCCAATCCTCAACAGAAATGCTCACAACAATGGAAACCTCGGACAGGAGGAAGAGCGCCGCCGGGCAGGCAGGCAGGTGTCTTGCTTGGCTGTGCCTTGGGGGGCACTTTTTCAGTGCCATTGTAACTTTGAACAGTCACTAAGCGAACTGTTGTAAGTCGAGGACTACCTGTACTTTATCACTTTTTCCCTTTTTTTTTGGTCATCAAGTTTTTGACACCTTGCTAGGCGACTGGTGGTACTCGGATATTGCCATATCCTAAAAGTGGTACAATGGGTGAAAAGGTTGAAAAGCCCTGTATTAGAGCATTTGCCTGTCAGATAAAGTAAAAAGGCTTTTTTGGTTTAAGAAATTCTAAATACATTACCTCCAAAAAAGACAAGTTGTGTGGGTGGGCTCTTTTGGTGTAGGGCCATGGACATCTCCCTGAATTCCTTGTGGAAAGGATGGGAAGATCAGAAATGTAAAATGAATGGGACTTGAGGACAGGCAATCCTTCGTCAGCTGCACTGACTGGATACATCATCCTGAGTTCTCAACTCTGCCAGCAAGGAATGAACCTGCAAGCAGCCTTCTCTGCTCCTTTGCAAAAGTAGCACTTTTCCACTTATCCCAGCACATGTTCAGCAGTGCAGTTTCTCTGCTGCATTTCCTTCCATTTAGACAACATCTGGGGTCTATGGAGCTGCTGACGCCTGTTAGAAGTAAGTCTTCATCCTGGTTCATCCAAGCCGGGAATAAATAAGCAAACATGGCGACTGCTTTGGGAAGAAGGTTACAGTTTATTGCAGAAGACAGATAAGCAGCAGAGGAGAAGAAAAAAGAGAGGGAACACATGGGCAGAAGGTCCTTTTTATACCCCCTCCCAGCCCTGCTTGGAGTAGTTTCCTGTTCCTGTGGCATGAACTTTGAGGCGATTTCTGAGTGTTTTTCTAGGCCTTGATATCTGTGGTTTAATCCCATTAACATATCCTGCTTCCCAGGTGATGGGGCTAATGACTCTTAAGAGCTTCTTTTGTCTTGAGATCCCTGGCTCCAAACTTCCTGATGGTTCCACATATGCATATGTATAAGACTAGCTACTGCCCTGGGCAAAGATATGAGGCCAGGTTTGGTTTCTGCTTTTCAAAAAATGCTTTTAAAAATCCTTTTGGTGAACAATATTTTTCCTGCCTTTTTAATATTTCCTTCTCTGGGTTAACTTCCCACACGCCCCCTTTTGATTACCAGTTGCTGCCCTGTACAGCCATTTTTAGGAGGCCCGCATCCATGGAGGCAAACATGCCTGTGTAAAGCCCAACCCACCCTGGGTTTTGTGAGGCAGGTTTTGGGCACGACTAAGGTGGGTTCCTTCTCTATTGGACGAGCACATCTTTGAACTGCCACTTCTCACCATGTGCCCCTGGTGCATACGGAAGAGTTGATCAGAGGGAATGACTGAACCACTAAACTTCCCCTCATCCTTGTCTGATTTATTACTGAACCTTTTTTTTAAAATACTTATAACCAGTAGCCTAGTGAAACAATGGACTTAAAAAAAATGTTCCACACAAAGTACTTTGCTTATTATGCCATGAATCTAAGGGATATCTCTGGCCACTGCGATGGCTGACTGCCAGTGTTTCCTCCCAATATTCACCAATTTGTGAGTTTTGAGAGATGACTTGTTTTTTTTGCCACTTTTTATTTCTAATCAGAGAAAGGAGGAACTGTATTTTTTTTTAAATGTAATAGCACATCACACTCACTTAGCGCTGATTGTGTTACTTGATTGTGTTAAGTAATGAAACATCTGAAAGGAAACAGCCAAGCTCACAGACCACTACAGACTCCAGAGGGAGAATTGTTAAGACCCTAAGCCTTTGATCAAAAGCAGCCATATACTATGGAAAACCTGAAGACAACTTTCCTTTGGGTGAACCAGTGGACCCGTCCAACACTGATTGAGGTCTCTTCCACCCAATGAAAAATGCTTGATGCGTGAGTAAGCAGGCTCTCCTGCTTGGGAAAGATTGGGCAGGAGAGCCAAGTTCTAAACTTTCAAGAACTTCAGAAGTCAACGGAAGGGGACTTTGGGGAAGGATCTATACATGGAAACCTCAAATCCTCAAAAGACCTAACTACAGCAGTGTTTCTCAACCTTGACAATTTTAAGGCATGTGGACTTCAACTCCCAGAATTCCACAGCCAGCAATGCTGGCTGTGGAATTCTGGGAGTTGAAGTCCACATGCCTTAAAATTGTCAAGGTTGAGAAACACTGAACTACAGGAAGAAACCTGATGCCTGCCTGCCTGCCTGCCTGCCTTCGGAGGGGATAATAGTCCTGGGAATGCACCAGTTGGCCCTAACTGTTGTCGGGACAGATCATCTGACCCGCGTTTTTTCTGCTGCTTCATTTCAGGATTGAGTGGAAAACAAAACACGGAAGAATGCAACCGAGCAGTTTCTGAGCTAAGCATTAACAAGGAGGAAATAAAGAGAAGGGGGAGGATTCGAAACAAGCAAGGGAGAGAGAAATGAAAGATAAAACGTAGCAGTTTTCTTTTAATCTGTGCGCCTACGCGATTTTTTTTTTTTTTTAAAAAAAGGCTTTTTTCAAACCTCCCAAATGTCAAAGGCAGGGAACTTCTCACAGACTTGCAAAACCTGTTTTGGAAGAAAAGAAGGCGAAAACGGGCGAGGACAGCGCTCGAAAGAAACACGATCCACACAAGGCAAACACCCAGCTGCCGCCTTGTCACTTCCGTTTGACGAAGACCACGTGATGAATAAAGAAACTCAGGGAATCGCCTGTAGCGGGAAACGAAAGTGAAAATGCTACACGGTCGGCCTGATTCGAAGAGTTTTTCCGCTATCCCAGAAGATGGCGGAGAGAGCAAAGATGTGCCGCTTTCCTGTGCTGGTGCAGGGAGCCTGGGGGAGCCCCGATCCCCCCAAAATTTTGAGAAATAAAATCCTCCGCTACTTCCAAAGCCGGAAAAAATCGGGAGGTGGAGAATGCGAGATCCGGAAGCAAGGGGGGCAGATCTTGGTTTGCTTTGCCCAGGAGGAAGGTAAAGGAAGCTCTTATATTCTCTCTCGGTGGGGTTGCTTGGGAATTTCCACTCCTCTTTTTTTTCCTCGTTTGCTGTAGGAGCGACGGTTTTAAGTACGACGTGAGTAAGAAGGGGAGGCTGGAATTCTGGTTTTCAGGATCGCAGTGTCGGTTTTGCTGCGTTAAACACGGTTCTTCCTCCTCTTAGGTATCGGCTTGCTGCAAAAGTTGTAACGGAAATTAAGCTTTTAGTGGAAAAAGTCGCTTATTTGCCTTCCTCACGGGCCTTTCCACTCTCCTACTCCCCAATCTCTCCAAAGCAGTTTGAAAACTTTTATCTTCAGATCCCCAAATTTTGGAATGCTGATCACGAGATTACTACCCTTTGGCATTGAATAGTGCTTTTTTTTAAAGTCCAGATCTGGAAGTACCATCCTCATCATGCCTAATATTTATTTAAAAAATGCTAGCCCTAGATTAAAAATGTACCTCTTAGTTTTATTGATGTAAGAAAGCTAGGGAGAGAAAGGATTGCCGAACTAGCCAATATTAAGCGTGATAGCACAAAAGTTCCATTTGCTGCCTCTCTGTTTTTGTAAGTATAAATATTCTAATTGTAGCACTACCCCAGAAAGGGCTGCTGGAGTCTGGGTTCTCCTGGCCCTCTTTGTGTGGCTGCTGTCCACAGTGGTACCTCACTTAGGCACCTCTGCTTGGCTGGAACACGTGATGAGGTGGTGGTCAGTCTCTCAGCAGACAGGTCAAGTGCAGGGAAAGTATTCAGGTGGCTGGTCAGTTCGTGTGGTGTTCTCTATCTCTCTCTCTCTCTCTCTCTCTCTCTCTCCCTCCCTCCCTCTTCCTCTCTCCCTCCCCCCTCAGGCTTGCCCCATAGAAGCCTCTTCCATTCCTCCCTATCATCCTCTCTCCCAGGCTTATCCCCCACATCCTGGGCCTCAGCAGAGCCTCCACTCTTCTCTGCCCCCTCACTGATTCCTCCCCCAGGCATCTCCCAGAACTGCCTCTTCAGCTCACCCTACTCCTGCTACATAATGATTTTTGTGACCCAGTGAGGCAAATATATATTTTTGTGACACAGTGAGGCAAAGAGTTCTCTCCCAGACGATCCATGAGCTTGATGTGACAGGAAGAGGAACAGTAAAGCTGGAAGTCTCCCTGTATGAAGCAACAGACCCAGATAAAGATAATGCAGCTAAGGAGGAAATAATTCCTAAGAAGGTAACATTAACCTCATAAATTTCATACCTTTGAAGAGAGATCAACTGAAGTTCCAGGCAGTAACATTCTCATGCTAATGTTCCCCTCCTCTTTTTATTTCTAGGCTCTGAATGAAGAAGGCCAAGCAAAAGAGAAGGGTAAATCAAAGTTTTAAATATTGAGACAATTTTACTTTAGTACCAAGGGAAATTTTGGAGATGGAAGCAGTTGCTGATGAAACAGGTTCTTGCTTTTTACATGCCAGTTCCATGATTGTATAAGGAGCAGATAATCTACCAGGGCAAATGTTTTACAGGGTAGTATAGATAGAAAACAGCGACTCAGAGGTTCTAATTTTTCTGAGTTTTTGTTGTTTGGACCTTGTTGGCATAAAGAAGAAGGCAAGAAAAGTGCAACAGGGTTCAAGATTCATACTACTAGAATGCAGTATGCATAAAGTGACTACAGAGAAAAATGGCCCATTCAGAATATTAGCATATATAATTTCTCAGTGATGGTGAAAGATGTAAGAGAAAAGGAAGGTCCTTTCCCAAACAATGCATAGCCAATCTATAGAATTTTTCTACTTCAAAATGTGTGTGCGGCCACTGGCTTGAGTTGCTTTACAGGAGATTCAATAAATTCAGCATTTACTTTGATGAATCACTGTGGATTGCTGTAGATATAGCTTTTTAAGCATGGGTAGAATTGAGTTAAAATCTCCTATGGTAATACAATTATTTTAAAGAGAAACCAGGAGAATGATAATTAAGCTGGGATAAAAATAAAAATAAATGTAAGTTCAGTAAAGTGAATATAATTTTAAAGTAGTGTAATATTAATTTTTTTCATGCTGCCTTTTTAGACATAATTCAGTACAGCAAACATACCTAATTCTTTTGCCCCCACAGCAATCATCTGTGGTGGGCTGGGCTGAGAAAAAGGGATTGGCCCAAAATCAGCGAGTCAGCTTTCATGCCTAAGGGAGAGCTAGAAGTCACAGTCTTTGCTGGTTTCTGGGCCAGCCACTTATTTATTTATTTATTTATTAATTACATTTATATCCCGCCCTTCTCCTTGCGGACTCAGGGCGGCTGACAATTGGATAAAATACTAACATATTATACACCTAATTAAAATTTGATTAAAAAGAAATATTTAAATTTGTCAGATTAAAAGTAATTAAAACCCCTTTAAAATCCCTTAGGCCAGTCCCGCAAGCTGGAA
>NW_015387118.1:535490-553426 GCF_001527695.2 Protobothrops mucrosquamatus
CCAAGTTGCGGACCCGATCCGAGGGGGCCAAAGTTTCGCCCCCTATAGTCAGCGATGGAATCAGCTGACTATGCCGAGGCGCTGGTAGCCACAGCCACTCGGTCTTGGACGGGTTGAGTCTGAGTTTGTTCCTCCCCATCCAGACCCTCACGGCCTCCAGGCACCGGGCCATCGCGTCAAGGGCATCGTTGGGGTGGCCACTATTCCAAACTGGCTCCCTGGTATATTTAAGTAATTTAAAAATATAAGCCAACCCTGTGCAGCTGAATCTTTTTATTTACTCCTTTTTTAAAAAATTAGAAGTGCAAGACTGCCAGACACAGAATGTTACCCTAAGAAGTGGGCCAGCTGGGGATGCTCCATATGCTGAGAAGAATATTCTTAACTATCCTCAAAGATCTTCACAAGTAGTCCTTGAAAATGTTGAAGAAAATATCCACCCGGATACATTAACGCAACTGGTGGATAACATCAATGCTCTTTCAGGAGATGGTACCTTCCACATTGAACAGATAAATGAGAAGAAGGCTGCAGTGATAACCTTTCAGCAAAGCACTGGTAAGATCTCTAAGCTCATTGCTCAGATGTTTAATATTTGGAGAATTTTATGGTGTACGATACCCTTTCCTAGTCGAGTGTGTTTCTGATACGTTGGACTTCAGTCCCTGTCACCTATAGTCACTTGGGGGGGGGGTGTCACAAGAACTTGAACCCCACAAATCTATGAGAGTTGTTGATCAGGATTCTGATTCCTATATTGAAATGGCTGAAATAAAGGACATGTATCCTGAGTGTGGGAAAGGATGAGAGGGAAACCACAAATGGTCTTAAATAAAACTTGCTAAAAATGGGCATGGATATTTTGGTACTTTCTTTATCTGCTGTTAATCAGCTGTGTTTCCTGCTTATGGATCCAAGTATAAAAGTAAAAAGTATAAATTGGGCGAGACCTGGCTTAAAAACAGTAACTGTGAGAGGGAGCTTGGAGTCCTAGTGGACAATGACTATAAGCCAGCAGTGTGCAGCAGCAACCAAAAAAGCCAATACAATCCTGGGTTGTATAAACAGAGGTATAGAATCAAGATCACACAAAGTATTAGTTCCACTTTATAAAACCCCAATAAGACCACACCTGAAATACTTCAGCCAATTTTGGTCACCATATTACAAAAAAGATGTTGAGAGTTTGGAAAAAATTCAGAGAAGAGAAACTAAGATGATCCAAGGCCTGGAGACTAAAACATACAAAGAATGTCTGAGGGACCTGGGTTTGGCTAGTCTAAAAAGAAGAAATAGGGCAGACATGATAACAGTATTCCAGTATCTGAGGGACTGCCACAAGGATGAGTGGGTCACGTTCAGCAGAGCACCAGAGGGGAGGACGAGAAACAATGGTTGGAAACTGATCAAAGAGAGAAGCAACCTGGAATTAAGGAGAAACTTCCTGACAGTGAGGACAGTCAACCAGTGGAACAGCTTGCCTCCAGAAATCGTGGGCTGTCCATCACTGGAAATTTTTAAGAAGAGACTAGACAATCACCTGTCTGAGATGGTATAGGTTCTCCTGCTTGAGCTGAACTAGAAGACCTCCAAGATCCCTTCCAGCTCTATTCTATTCTACTCTAAAAGCATGCTGAAGAAATTGTTCAGGGTCTTTCCAGCCTTATAGGAGGACCGACTTTTGTCCTGATCTGAATAAACATGTGACTCAGAGAGAGTTGGACTCTGCCTCTTTGTCTGTGCTGGAGCAGACTTAGTGCTCCTGCTTAACAGGAGCACCATAGCCCTTATAATTTTTCTCAGATCTGTATCCCTTAATTTTTTTTTGTCTTTAACTCCTACCACTTCTAACCAATTCTTTCCCTATGTTCTGGATTCTTTTTACATTGCTAAGCCATGTGAGTGATGGCTAAAGGAAAGTGTTAAAGGTAACTTGCTGCCATGAAGCCATTTGGCCATGTACTTAAGTAGATGTGTTTCTCATAGGTAGATAAGAAAATAGGAACTACCTTTTTATGCCAGAAAACTTCCTACTAGCTGATTCACCATTCTAATTCTAAAGGACAAGAATTAATGCCAGATGCTCTTCCTCCCTCTTTTAAAAGACATGCATAAGTAGGGAGATACTATTCATCACTACTGTTTTCCAGTTCCACTGTACTGGGAATCCTTGGTCTATGACCTGGGCTCAAAATTCTGCCAGCTAAGGACCCTCTGTAGTCACATGATTGTATTTGGGCAACTGGCCTCCATTGCAGTATCCCATGGTTACGTGATCGCGATCTATGACATTTTTGCTGAAAATCAACTTTTACTTTTGATTTTCTGCAAAAATGCTTCATAGTGAACAATGGATTTGCTTAATGCCTGCAGCATTTGTTTAACAACTGCAGCAATCACTTGACAATCAGGATGATTCTCTTAATGACCATAACAAAAAGAATTGAAAAATTGGGTCGGCCATGACTTACAACCATAATGGGCAGGCTTTATAATGGTTCTAAGCTGAGGAGTACCTATACTATCTGCTAATTTATTCGATTAATCTCCCCACCCTTTTTCTCAAAAGTGCATTCAGTTCCATACAAAAGCTCCGGCTCTAAACATGAAGGTTGCTTTTAATCTACAGTAATTCCTGGGTGAAAGTGACATGTCTTCCCAGATATTGTCAGTGCTGGGAGAATGGGAGCCACCTGCAAACTGGTGACTACATGGATACCTCCATGCACTATTCTTGACAACTGTATGGAAGTGGTTTGCTTTTACTTTTTTACAGGATATTTTTCCATTCTCAGTTTAACTATCAACCCGAGGTATTCCTGGAAATATCCTATCCAAATAACAACCCAGTATTTGCTTAACTTTTAGGGATTGGCCAGGGTTTATGAAAACATACAGAGAACGTTGATCTGTTGCAACATCGTACAGATAGTACTTGACTTACAACAGTTCACTTAGTGACATTTGAAGTTACAACCACTACAAAAGTGACAATAATAATAATAATAATAATAATAATAATAATAATAATAATAATAATAATAATAATAATAATAATAATAATAATAATAAAGTTAGAAGGGACCTTGGAGGTCATCGAGTCCAACCCCCTGCTCAGGCAGGAAACCCTACACCATTTCGGACAAATGGCTGTCCAGTCTCTTCTTTAAAACCTCCAGTGTTGGAGCATTCACCGCTTCTGGAGGCAGGTTGTTCCATTGGTTAATTGTTCTAACTGTCAGGAAGTTTCTCCTTAGTTCTAGGTTGCTTCTCTCCTTGATTAGTTTCCATTCGTTGCTTCTTTTCCTGCCTTCAGACTCTTTGGAAAATAGCTTCACTCCCTCTTCTTTGTGGCAGCCCCTGAGATATTGGAACACTGCTATCATGTCCCCCTCGTCCTTCTCTTCATTAAACTAGACATACCCAACTCCAGCAGCCGTTCCTTATATGTTTTAGCCTCAAGTCCCCTGATCATCTTTGTTGCTCTTCTCTGTACTCTTTCTAGAGTCTCAACATCTTTTTTACATTGTGGTGACCAAAACTGGATGCAGTATTCCAAGTGTGGCCTTACCAAGGCATTGTAAAGTGGTATTAATACTTCACGTGATCTTGATTCTATCCCTCTGTTAATGCAGCCTAGCACTGTGTTGGCCTTTTTGGCAGCTGCAGCACACTGCTGATTGGTTTTCACACGGCCATTGCCGCATCCCCCTTGTCATGTGATCAAAATTCAGATGCTTGGCTATTGACTCATATTTATGATGGCTGAAATGTCCCAAGGTCAGGTAATCGATCACCTTTTGCAACCTTCTGACAAGCAATATCAATGGGGAAGCCTGATTTGCTTAACAACCATGTTAGTAACAACTGCAGTGATTCTCTTAACAATTGTGGCAAGAAAGATTGTTAACGGGGCAAAATTCACTGTCTCACTTAGCAACATAAAGTTTGGGCTCAATTGTGTTTGTTAGTTGAGAGCTACCTATAATTGAATCTTTAAACTCTGTGTTCACATGTGTGCACATAAATGGGAAGCAGATATTTAAGAACTTCTGATTTCTGTTTTTAGCAGCTGCAAATTTTCTTAAGCAATGTTCCAAGAACCGCAGATTCCAGCAGTACAGACTTACAGCCAGACCCCTCGAATTGACTAATGTAATCAAAGTTGAGAATATTCCAGCTGCAACATCCAGCGAATTCCTAACTCTTTACTTTGAAAGTCCAAAAAAAGGAGGAGGGCAGGTGTCCGATATTCAGATGTTACCTACAGAAGATTCAGCTCTGGTTAAATTTGATGACTCCCAAGGTAATTGTTCTATTTTTACACAAAAGGAGTTTGCTACTGCTTGGCTAGAAATCAAAAACTGATGTGGGAAGTTTGGGCACATAACAGCATTGGGCTTGATGTGTGCATATCAATAGAATTTCAAATGGCAGAATTAGCAGAGAAGACACAACAGCAGCAGCCTAAAACTGATTATTATATCACAGGACAAAGACTGGAGTTTGTGAGACAGACAATGTGCATTTATTTCTTTACTCCCTGGATGTGGTTTGCAGCATAAAGAAATGTGCTTGAATTATGGAACATTTATTGCAGAGATGGAGTTGAAAGTTGTTTGCTCAAAGATATAAGAGCATTGTGTGATGAAAGTAAAGTGAGTTTGAGTGATACATGATGGAAATAAGCATAAATATTCACAGACCTAAGTTAGTAGGAGCTCCATCATATTTTATTGTGATGGTTAATTGGTAGTCTGGATTGTCCAGTTTTATTTTATGTTTTAACTTTTTTAATTCTGTATTTGAATTTTGTGAATTGCCCAGAATAGGCAGCCATAATACATTTAATTGATAATAATAAATGGTTCAGTTTTGATCAGAGAATAAAGCAAACTTGTCTGATGTGGATGAAATATGAGGAATACTTGTAGTGACTTAATTAATCCATCAAAGATATATTAGGTAGTTGTGTTTGATGGGAAAATGGAGTGAATGATTGCAAGCTATGCACAAATGGCTAAAAATTAGGACTAGTAGATGATTGTGAATAAAGAGAAAATGTATGGAGAAATATTTAAACTTATAAATGTTGGTAGAACGATGTAGTTTATTATGACAAATACAGCATATCAGCATTGAGCAAATGAATAATAATGGATTTTAAAAAAAAAATGCTGAAAAATTCTTTATTGATTTTTAGAAGCTGTGTTCCAAAAAATTTGAAAATTATGTTTGTTTTGTAAGTACATGTTCACCGCATGATATCTGAATTGTATCTATTTCTATTGCAACTTCTTATTCAAATTCTCAGTATATTCTATTTTTGTTTGTTTGTTTATAGCTGCCCTGACAGCACTGAAAAAGCAGCACTCATTAAATGGCCAGTCAGTCCTGGTTTATCCATTCTACAGTTCATTGGATACAGTTTTGTATGGAAAGGAGAAGCCACAAATCAAGATGCCGGAATCAATCAGTGTCCCTTTAGATCCTTATATATGGCAATTTCTACAAGGAAAGAATACATTAATCCAAGAAATAGAGAAAGAAATGGCCAATTGTTTCTGTGAAGTAATATGGCCCCAGGCAACTTGTGAGCAACCAGAACTCGTACTGTCTCCCTCCGCTATCTTAGCTAAGAAAAGAAAGTCCATAAAACAATTGGTTAAGTCTTGGAAAGATAAAGTTTCTGAGGAGTTTGCGTGCATCCTGTCAAAGTTCGAGACAGTTAAATGCAAAATCATTCCAGAAGCATGGGAGACCCTAGAAAGCAATTTGTTAAAAAATGTATTGGCTGTGCCGGACGACTCCAAAAATTGTGTTACTCTAGCTGGTTTTGCATTCACTGTGGGTAGTGTGGAGAAAGAGTTGAGGGAATATATAGAACATTTGACCAAGGATGCTGAAATAGCCGGGCAAACATTACAGCAAACGTTGTCAATTTCCCCAGTAAAGTATAAAGTTTTGCAGCATATCTTGCTAGAAGAGAATATCAGTGAGGAAAACACTGGGCTGAAATGGAGTTATGATGCTTCAGCAAAGCAGTTGCAACTGAATGGGATACCTACAGAGGTTTACAAAATGAAAAGTGACTTACTAGAGAAGATGTTCAGGATAGTGGAGAAAAATGTCAATATTCATCCTTCTATTTTTCAATTCCTACAAAATGCAGACCCTGTTAAGTTGTCATGGAGCCTATTTACGGCAAATAAAATTAATGCTGCCTATGAACTTACACATGATTCTATAGCTTTGGTAGGATATTCTCCTGAAGACCTCTTAAAAGCAGAGGAACAAATAAAGAAATGCTTGAATCACAAATGCATTACATTGAAGGATCAGGAACTCATCCACAGAAAGCAATGGAAAGAACTAATTAAGCATCTTCAGAAGCTAAATAATTCTGTTGAAGAAAGTATAATAATTGAGGACTGGATTGATTTGGATGGAGAGGCTAAAATTATTGTGGCTGGTTATACAACAGTTGTAGCAGATGTCTACCAACAACTTTCTGATTTTGTTGAAAGAAACACCCACATGCAAACTGTAATTCCAGCCAAGTCAGTGGCTATGGTGCAGTTTATAGAGGAAGCAAAACAGAAGGTTTGGTGTGATTTGAACAAGAAAGGCCTGATAATTAATTTTGGACTCCTGCCAAAACAGAAGGACATTGTCTTGAGTGGACCCAAAGTAGAAGTGACAGAGGCAGCAGTGATGGTACAACAAATGCTGTCTTTACTGCACTCCGTGAATGTAGTGTTTGATAAACCTGGAGTGAAAGACCTTTTTAGAAACCAAGAACATTACTATGTTAACCAAGTGAAAACAGACTTCAACTGTTTGATCAGATTGCAAAGAGATGATGAGAAAAATGGAGGTTCTTCAGAAAATGTAGAACACCTTCAAACCAAGGTAGACTTAAAAAATGGTGTGGTGATACAGGTCTGTATGGGAGATCTGACCCGTTATCAAGCGGATGTTGTGGTCAACGCATCAAATGAAGCACTGAAGCACATTGGTGGCCTTGCCAATGCTTTGCTAAAAGCGGCTGGCCCACAGTTGCAAGATGAATGTGATGGTCTCATACAGAAACATGGAGAGCTGAAGCCTGGCTGTGCAGTAATCACGGGAGCTTGGAACTTGCCATGTAAACAGGTGATTCATGCTGTTGGGCCAAGATGGACCAGTGCCAACAAAGAAAACTGTATACAACTATTAAAGAAAGCTGTAAGGGAAAGCTTAAAACTGGCAGAAAAATTCAGTCATCGCTCCATAGCTATCCCTGCCATAAGCTCTGGGATTTTTGGATTCCCAATAAAAGAGTGCACTCATTCCATTTTAACAGCCATTAAGGAAACCTTAGAACAATTTTCTGAGAACAGCAGCCTGAAACAGATTTGCCTGGTAGATACGACCCCCAAAACAGTTCAGGCTTTTTCTGATGCTTTACGCGAAGTGTTTAAAAGTGGACCACCCCTCCCCACATCACTGTCATCTCCTTCAATCAGTCAAGTTATGGAGAGTGAAGACGATCTTGTGGTGACCTCTCATGAAGGTCTGAAACTTTTCCTAGAAGAAAAAGGCATCGAAGATGCTACGGTAAACATTTATATTAGCAGAGGAACTTAAATTATCTTCAATGCAGCTAAAACATATTTTTATTCATTTAAAACCATTTATATTATGCTTCTAAAATGCTGATATTTTGATACATTGAAGGAGAAATCTTAAACAAAATTGCATCTGAATATCGTCTTCTCCAATGCCCAGATGGATTCGTTGTGTTAGATTAAAATTAGGTGCACATCTTGGAGAAGACTGGAATAGTCTTTTAGTCTTGACTAATTTTAAAGGTTCTTGCCTTTGGAGAGAAGATTCTGAACCAGGGATGTGCTGCATGAGTAGTAGAAAATTCTACTTTTCACATCTGGGCAAAGGATATGAACTGAATTTCCATGCTCTATTTTGTGGGTTCTGTTAATGGAAATTCTTCTATTCTTGTTACAAATTCTCTACAATATTTGTTGAGATGCTAAGTAGCAAGAATAGGAGTTATCATTTGTAGAATGTCACTGGAGCCCTATTATGAAGCAGTGTTAATCTTATTTCAGTATAATGCTTGAATCTTAATGGGTCGTCATCTTTGTAATTCTAGAGTGTTTTCTGATTATTGCAATTAGTAGATTCTATCCCTTTTTCATTAAGGAATTTTATGGGAGGAAAAAGTAAAAATAATAAGATATTAATGTATGGTATCTTACTGTTTAGCAAAAAGGCAATCAAAGGGGAAAAGTAGATACATTTTCACCATGATTTTCTATAGAGATTCTCAGTCATCCAGGTCATACTTGTCCCAAAGATGCTTTTTCATGAGGCAACTGGATTTTTTTGTTTTTCTTTGAAGACGTTTCACTTCTCATCCAAGAAGCTTTTTCAGCTCTGACTGGATGGTGGGGAATGAAAGGATTTATACTGGCAAACAGCTGGTCATTTGCATTCTTGATGTCACCTGGAGGTTTATATTTCTCGTCATGGTCACCTGAGTGGTGCAAATGGGTGTGGGGCCTTCTTCGAACTGTTGAAAGGACTGTGTTGTAGACTGAAGATATATGATGTCGGATCCCTCACCCTCTGTTGAGAGAGGGCTGTTCAATTTTGATATAGATGGCCTCTTTGACCCCTCTTTCAAAATAACGGTCCTCTCTGTCTAAAATGTGGACTTTGTTGTCTTCAAAAAACAAAAAAGTCCAGTTGCCTCATGAAAAAGCATCTTTGGGTGTTAATGGAAAAGGCATGCTTAAACCTTGATAATGGAAGGAAGCACTAATGATTTCTCTGCCATTCGTCCAACCTCTTGAATTAATAATCCATGCCAAATTGGGAACTAATTCATTATGATATGAGTCATTGGCGATGGAGTTGCAAAAAATTAGCAACCTTTTTCCCATACCGTTCCCATTCCCTGCTGGAGTCTCCAGTGGATCAAAGATGTCTCATTTGTTTAAGGGCTGTTTTCTCCCTATGTTACCTTAATAACAGCATCATGGGTCAAAGAATACTCTGTGATACACATACTTAGGTCCTAGTCAGTTAATCTTGTAATACATAAAATCTTGGAAGTAATTTTAACGTGGCTTTGATTCCAGACGGATGTTATCGTAAGCACTATTGGTGAGGATCTAAAGCTTGGCGTAGGCCCACTTTCAAAAGCTGTGCTGCAGAAGGCTGGAGTTCAGCTTCAAGATGAGTTTGATCAAGTGGTCCAAGATCAAGGAGCCCTAGGCAACCGTGTAATTCAAACCGACGGGCATAACCTTTCCTGTGTTTTGTTCCACGTTATAGTTCCACAGTGGGATGCAGGAAAAGGGAGTGCAATCAAGGTACTGGTTCATTTTGCTTCCTTGTTTGCTGTAATTGTCTTGGAATATAATGTTCATGAGTCAACAAGGATTGTTGATGACCCTTGTTTATAATCTTATGTCTCTACATGAAATTAACAATTCAGGTTAAAGAATAGTGGAAGCCGATACTTCCTTTTATGCTCCTTGGCAATATTCAAGGCAGTTTCTTGAGCTTTGCCAATACTTTCCTGGGCATTCTCAATAGCTCTGTTATTGGTTTTGGTTTTAACATCTGTCTTTTTGTGTTAATTTGCATTAAAGTTACAAAGCATTCATGCTAAATTGTCCATCTTATTCCTGAATACTTTATATATTTGAAGATAAGCTAAGAATTTGGGGTGCTAAAATGAGTTCAGCTTATCTGCAGATGGTTTATCTACAAGGATATATGATCATAGTTTTAAAATTACCCATATATACTTGTGAATAGGCCCATCTGTATATAACTGACCCTCGAATTTTTAACTAAAATTCCATGATAAATTGGAACAGCGTATCCATTAGCAGGATATTTTCCATTGTGCTTTGGTTAAAATTTTTGAGGGTTGGCTTATCCGCTGATGGGCTGATATCAGAATGTATACATTACGTCTTCTTACAAAAAAAAAAAAGGTGTTTCTTTGTAAGCCATTCTTCAAAACCAGAGCCATAGTTTTGATGCAATTGAATATGCTGAGTTGAAGTTGGATGTAGCTCTCCATGTTTTTCATATCCCTGTCTTTATGTGTGAATGAGGTTGATCTGTGCACACCTCTTGTCTATTCTGGCTCCTAAATTAATATTGTCTTAATATTGGGCCTTTTAAAGCATGATCGTGAAATATTGCTTTATATTTTACAGAAACTTCAAAATATTATGAGGAAATGTCTGGAGAGGACTGAAATGTTATCATTAAAGTCTATCTCATTCCCAGCCATTGGGACTGGAGGTTTTAATTTTCCAAATTCTGAGGTGGCTAAATGTATGTTTAAGGAAATACTTACGTTCAGTAGAAAGAAGAATTTCAAGTCCCTTCAGAAAGTTCATGTTCTCCTACATCCAAAAGATAAAGACAATATAAAGGTAATGTTACTTTTCTTCCAAATAAGAAATTGCCGTTTGTTTTTAAGAAACCTCAAACTTTACCTTGCAGAAATAATTGTAAATATCCAGCTAGTAATTACAAAAACAGCAGCAGCAAAGTTGGATTGCTGGATGGGCATCTGCTTCCCCAGATACATTCAAAGGTGATCCACATATCTTTCGAAACTACAATATGATTTGCTTGATTTTGGCTAAATTTATTCATTCGTTCGTTTGTTTTTATCCACCTTTACTATTTTTACAAATAAGGCAGCAAATACCCAATAAACCTTCCTCATCCTATTTTCCCTACAACAACAACCCTGTAAGGTTGGTTGGGCTGAGAGAGAGAGAGTGGCCCAAAATAACCAGGTTGTTTTTTCATGATTAAGATGGGAGTTGAACTCATGGTCTCCTGGTTTCTAGCCATTATACCAAACTTAATGTTTTGTTTTGTTAGGGTTTGTGACATAGTATGTTCAAATCCAGCCAAATGTGGCTTATCCCATTAACCATGTTTAAAAATTCTATGAAATTGTACACATATCGCTCTGATCCTATTTGGTTGTATTTTTATTTTTCTATTCAATCATCTCTGCTGCTCAAAGATGACAAATGACTGTCCTATCTTTCAGGACAGTCAAATCAAGCAGTTACCCACAGCCTCTTGGTTTTGGCAGGGTAGTGGTAGGGTGGGTGAAGCAATTTTGCCATAATGTTAGTAAATTTTAGTAAAAATATAGAGTTAACAGCTTGCTGGCTTCCCCCTATTCAGGAAGCTGTTATATTTTACTGAAGATGTTGGATGCACCTATTTTTAGTAGAAACACTCATTATATCAAGGGGCATCCAATGACACTGTCCCTCATGACCCCCAAATTTGTGAGTCCTTTACCCCCAGTGCCATTATTCAATTTTTGTAAGAATGGTTCCATGGTGTTATTGTTCCTTTTTTGCAAAGTTTTGGAAACAGATGGATAACTTTCCCCCCTAGGCATTTACAGAGGTTTTTCGATCTGGGATTGATGGTGTTCTCCAGGCTGCGCCACCGAGCAGTGAAGAAATGGCAGGTAATGGGTGGGCTCAGTTGGACGGACTTTTCTTCTTTCTCCACCTTTTTCTTATTATGAGTTCCAGAACTATATTAGGTCCAACTGGGATGTAATATGAGTTATATGTGGACAGGCCTTCCTTTAAATAATATCAGTAATAGCTACTAGAAGAATGGAGGGACTACATTTTCAGAAGATGTTTTATACCAGGGGTCCTCAACCTCCGGCCCTTGGCCCACTACTGGGCCTTGGCCCGTTTGGAACCGGGCCATGGAAGTGGCAGGTAAGCACGTGTGCTCATGCGCCCATGCCTCACACATAGTCATTCCCTCTCCCTCCGCCCCCCACCAGTCTGCAAAGCCAGAAAGGCTGGAGATCTTCTGTTTTATACTTTCTTTCAGAATGGCCATGACCACATATGCAAAGCCATAGCATGATTTAGTTGGTTTTGGTAGTTAATGCACTGTACAAATACAGCTATTATTGTTTGTGAATCACAGCTTAGTATGATTTGTTTATTTATTTGTATCCTGCCTTTATTATTTTGAAAAATTTCTCAAGGGGGCGAACTCCTCTTTTCCCAACAACAACAATCCTGTGAGGTGAGTTAGGCTGAGAGAGAGTGACTGGCCCAAAGCCACCCAGCTGGCTTTCATGCCTCAGGTGGAACTGGAACTCATAGTCTCCCACTTTGTAGCCTGGTGCCTTAACCACTAGACCAAACTTATGAAGCACAAACTAGAGTAGAATGACTTGTTCAGCAAATCCTTGATGATTATAATGTTTCCCTGAATTATTTCAGCATATGAATGAGCCACATTTTTTTCCTCTTGGAAATGTCCTCTTCTTCATCGGGCAAAGAACTGTTCTAGTGAGGCGCATGCAGTTTCAGTGGCCTTTTTGGGGGCACCTCTATTAAAAATTTGGGGACATTTGCTAGATCTTGATCATAGATTTTCTAATTTCACCCTTTGGTGGTCATGGAAAAATCGGCAGAGTTGAGTAGCATCTTAGATATGTAGCATATGTAGCATATGTAGATAGAGTAGCATTTCCCAGATATGCAGACCTTATTGATTTTTTTTTACTAGCTCTTGAAATAGGTATTTATATATTTTACAAGGAATGGGAGGATAGTGCTCAGTCCATGGATATCATGAAGATGGCGCCAATGTCAGCCTCGGTGAAATGCTATCTGATAGTTTTGTTATTTTCTATTATTTGCTGTGATTCACTTCAAATTCCATACTCAAGAGACCAATTGTTAAGCATCAAGAAATGTTTTTTTAATGGGCAGCTTTCTGTGACTTCTCCCCCCCCCTTTACAAACAAAGAAGAGATTCTAATACAGGAAGAAGGAACTTTCTCTGAACAATGGAGCAACGGAAAGAAAAGGAGAAGACGAAGACTAAGACCGAGACGGGGTAAGCGAGATGGGATTTTGAATAGACTAAGGAAAAGTGAAACAAAATCAAATGCAAACCATTTTATTCTCCACGAGAGTTTTCCTCATTTGTCCTATTTGCAGTGTACATTTTGCCACAAGCTTGCACAAATAAAGCATTGCAAACTCTTGCTGACCAGATTATGTGGGCTGAAGAAAAAAATCTTGATTCACTCCTCTTTGTGTTAACTTAAGCCAAGAGCTACCAAAATACTTTGAGCACATTAACTGTCTTGCTAGATGCAAGAATACTTTAGACCATTGCTACACAACACTAAAAAATGCCTATCGGTCTTTACCACGAGCAGCTGTGGGACACTCTGATCATTGTATGATTCACCTTGTACCTTTTTATGTTGTTCGTCCATCGATTTCGATGAAGACCTTGACATCTTATGGATTATGGGCCATCAACGGTGTGTCCGTAGATGGCTGATGAGACCGATGTTAGCACGGAATGTTCTGCCACATACTGAACAGAGAAATGTAGACACTATTGCTTCAACATTTGCAGCTCTGGCTTTACGGAGTGCTCACTTCTCTTGTGCCAAGATTGTCCTTCTGTGTTCAACAATTAAATCAGTGAAGTCTTGGACAGAGAAGGCAAAGCTAAAGCTACAGACTTGCTTTGACTGCACTGACTGGAAAATTTTCGAAGATACCTGCCGACTTGGATGAACTCACAGATACTGTAACATCATATATTAGTTTTTGTGAAGATCCATGTGTGCCAACCAGAAACTTGCGAATATACAGTAACAACAAGTCTTGGTTCACAGCTAAACTCAAGCAGTTACGTTGTGCCAAAGAAGAAGCCTACAGGAAAGAAGATAGAATACTGTACAATCAGGCCCGAAATGTATTAACAAGGGAGATCAGATCAGAGCAGCAAAAAGAAGCTACTCTGAAAAGCTAAGGAATCAGTTCTCAACAAATAAACCAGCAAATATGTGGCAAACTCAAAAAATATCACAGGTTACAGCAAGCATCCTCTCCATGCTGAAGGAAATCGACAACTGGCAGATGACCTGAATGTGTTTTACTATAGGTTTGAGAGGAAACCACTGTCACCTATCTCCACCATCCCCATCTCAGATACACCAACAACAGCCAAACCTCCTACAACTGACTCCATCCCCTTGGGAAAACGATGTGCAAGGTTTATTTCACAGACAAAAGCCTGGAAAAGCACCAGGCCCAGACAAGATAACTCCTTCTTGCTTGAAAGCTTGTGTTGACCAATTGGCTTCCATCTTCACCCGCATCTTTAATAAATCATTACAGATGTGCTATGTTCCTTCTTGCTTCAAATGCTCTGCTATCATCCCAGTGCCAACAAAACCCTCCATCAAAGAACTGAATGACTACAGACCGGTTGCTCTGACATCCATAATTATGAAAACCTTTGAAAGGTTAGTGCTGGCCCACCTGAAAACCATCACGGATCTGCTGTTAGACCCCTTGCAATTTGCCTACTGAGCAAATAGATTCAGCAGATGATGCTGTTAATATGGCTCTGTACTACATCCTACAACATCTTGAATCTCCAAAGACCTATGCAAGGGTCCTTTTTGTAGACTTCAGCTTGGCATTCAGTACAGAATTCCAGATACTCTTCTCACTAAATTAAATCAGCTAGCTGGGCCTGACCAGACCTCTAAGTGGATCATAAGCTTTATAACAGACAGGAAGCAGCAAGTGAAGCTAGGCAAAAATCACAACAGATATCTGTACAATTAGCACAGGGGGCCCCCAGGGCTGTGTGCTCTCTTCTCTCTATTTACCAATGACTGCATCTCAAAAAGATCCCTCTGTTAAAGTACTGAAGTTTGCAGATGATACAACAGTGATGGGTCTTGTTTGAGACAGCAATGAATCTGCATACAGATGGGACATAAACTGTTTTAACTTCTTCCCTCAGGATGACACTATAGGGCATTGCATGCCAAAACAACTAGACACAAGGACAGTTTCCCCCCATGCTGTCACTCTGCTAAACAACTAATTCCTACAACACCGTCAAACTATTTAGTAAAGCTGTATTACTATTATTCTCATCTTTCCTATTACCTATCCTTATTTTCTTATGATTGTAATTTTGTTGCTTGTACCTTACAATTTATATTGTTTTATTTAGTATCCTAGTATGATTTATGTTGTTGCTTAGCTAGTATCCTGTGACTATCACTAAGTGTTGCATCTTATGATTTATAATGAAGTGTTGTATTTTATGATTTATGATGAATGTATTTTTATGTTGTTATGATCATGATTTATCAATATTACTTGTATGTACACTGAGAGTTTACTCACCAGAGACAAATTCCTTGTGTGTCCAACTACACTTGGCCAATAAAGAATTCTATTCTATTCTATTCTATTCTATTCTATTCTATTCTATTCTATTCTATTCTATTCTATTCTATTCTATTCATCAGTGCTATAACTCAATCATAGTGCTTCTTTTTTCAATCACAGGTTTCTTTGGATCCCTTTCTACTTCAGCTTTAGGGAGTAATGAAATGCAGATTGGATCCATTACCTTCCAGTCAATGATAGGAGATATTATAAAGGAAAACACAGATGTCATTGTGAATTTGACCAATGAAAACTTCACATCCAAATTAGGTATTGAATTTCAAATAACTATTTTCTGAACATCCTAATAATTTTCTTGTAACCAGAGATGTTCATTGTTTACTTTCATACATATTCTTCTTCCCTTTTTCATATCTCTACAGGTGTCTCCAAAGCAATTTTGGAAGCTGCAGGACCTGAAATTGAAGCAGAATGTGCAAGACTTGGTAAGGTGCAACAAGAAGTCCCATTGGGTTAGGTAATAGAGGATTTGGCAGAATTCAATTGCCAAATATAGTTTGCTTGGTATTTCCTAGATTATTTAATCATAGTTCTGAATACATTTGTCAGTACTATTCTCCAAGTTAATTGTTGTTGTAATGTAAAGAAAGATCTATGAATCAGCAGGAGGCAACGTGCTGATGAAAAAGAGATAAATTTTATCTGGATCCAATTAGGAAGCCAGACACAAATCTACACTTTTTTTTTCTAGTAGTATATGGGTTGCAGCAGATGGGGTTTAGTTAAAAACTAAATTTGGAAACCTTTTTTCCCCATTTAGTTTCTTTCAGAGTATTGGGAGTTGTAATCTCAACATGTTTGGGCTGGGGAAAGAGGCTGTGTTTGGTTATCAGAGAGAAGCCAGCCTGGAAAAAAGCCATTTGGAGATTTGTGATTATCTAACTCAGGGGTTTCAAAATTCAATTTCTTTTTTTTTTATATAAAGATTTTATTGGGTTTTTTTCCCCATAAACATATGTTAATTTTTCCAATCAACAAGTTGTCTGGAGTTTGCTATGCTAATACATGTTCAATTCCTAATCCTTCATTCTTTCCTCTAACCAAGAATAAAATAGGTTCCAAATTTGATAATAGTCTGTATCTTCTTTATCTTTCAGCCTCATAGTTAATCTGTCCATCTCTGCACATTCCAATATTTTCCTGATTATTTCTTCTTCTGATGGCAATCCTTCATTCTTCCAGTATTGTGCAAAAATTATTCTCGCTGCTGTGGTGATGTGTAAGATTAAATATAATTTCTGCTTATTAGTCTTTTCAGGCATAATACCTAGTAAAAAAAGTTCAGGTTTAAAATCCACTTGTTCACCCAATATTTTTTCTAACCACATATGTATCTTTCTCCAATAGACTTTTGCCTTACCACATGTCCACCAAATGTGATAGTACGTGCCTATGTTATGTTTACATTTCCAACATCTATCTGACATATTTTTAAACATTTTTGCTAATCTTGCTGGCGGCAGGTGCCATCTGTAAAACATTTTATACAGATTTTCTTTATACGAAGTTGACATTGTTAATTTGTAGTTTCTCTCCCATAACATTTGCCATTTTTATAATTCTATATTATAGCCCATCTTGTCATTGTTTCTTTCACTTGTTCACTTTCCATATCCAAAATTAACAAAAAGTTATACATTTTCTTAATTAATTTCTCATCTGAGGTTAACAAAATCTTATCAAACACAGTTTGATCCTTATAAAATCTATACATTTTTACATCTTTTTCATATCTACTTTGTATCTGTAAATATGCCCACCAGGATAAGTTAATTCCCTGATTTTCCAGTTCTTGTTTAGATTTTAATTTCCCATCAATATTTAGAATATCTTTATATGTCCATATTTTTTCAAAGTCTACCACGTTCGGATGTATAAATGCCTCCATCATTGATAACCACCCTGGAATTTTTAAATATATTTTAGCTTTAATTTTTTCCCATACTGTTGACAAGGCATTTCTTATAAAATGATTTTGAAAGTACTTATGGACTCTGTTTTTCCCGTGCCATAAGAAAGTGTGCCACCCCAATTGTAAATCATGTCCCTCTAGATACAACAACCGTTTATTTCTAAGTGTTATCCACTCTTTCACCCATGTTAACACAGATGCTTGGTAATACAACCTCCATTCCGGCAACCCAAAACCTCCATTTTCCTTAGCATCTTGTAATGTTTTCATCTTAATTCTAGCTTTTTTCCCCTGCCAAATAAAGTTCAAAATTAATGAATTTAAATCTTGAAAGAATTTTCTCTCAAAGTTTTATCGGAATCGTTTGAAATAGAAATAAAATGTTTGGCAACACATTCATTTTTACTGTAGCAATTCTTCCTAATATTGACAGCTGCAGATTTTTCCATCTTTCCAGGTCTAGCTTTATTTGCTTCAATAATTTTGTATACCGTATTTATTGGCGTATAACACGCACCGGCGTATAACACGCACCTTCATTTTAAGGGAAATTTCAGGAAAAAAACTTAAAGGTGGGGCCGGGCGGCGGAGAGCTTGGCGGCAGCGGCAGCAGGAGGATGGGGAAGGGGCGTGGCTGCCCGGGCCAAGGTGGGGCCGGGTGGCGAAGGGCCGCGGCTGCCTGGGCC
>NW_015387118.1:554578-579059 GCF_001527695.2 Protobothrops mucrosquamatus
TTTCATCTTTTATTTTCAATCCTTTAATTTCTGTTCCTGTCTTATCCTTCTGTTTAGCACTTCCAAAGTAAAGATAAATAATAATGGGGATAGTGGACACCCTTGTCTCATACCTTTTCTTATCTCAAAGCTCTCAGTATAATCTCCATTCACTATCACTTTTGCTGTCTGGTTGCTATATATTGTTTTTATCATATTTATAAAATTCTTTCCAAAATCCATTATTTGTAATTGCTGAACCATAAATTGCCAAGAAACATTATCAAATGCCTTTTGGGCGTCTAAAAACACTAATGCTAATTGTTTCCCTGGATGTAATTCATAGTATTCTAATACGTCCATTATCACCCTTAAATTGTTTTTAATTTGTCTCTTTGGTAAAAAGCCGTTTTGATCTGGATGTATAAATTCAACTAAGTATTTTTTCAATCTCTCTGCCATTATTGAAGTAAAAAATTTGTAATCCACATTGAGTAATGAAATCTGTCTATAGTTCTTAATATACGTCAAGTCTGAATCTTCTTTTGGTATCAGCGTAATATTTGCTTCTATCCATGTATTTGGAAGTTTGGCCTCTAACGATAGTCCATTACAAACATCTTTCAGTGGTTCGCTTAATGTATCTTGTAGATTTTTATAAAGTTCCGCCGGTAGCCCATCTGGGCCTGGTGTTTTCCCATTTTTTTGTCATTTTATAGCCTCTAATATCTCCATTGTTATTCTTTCTTCTAACACAGTCAAAACTCAGTTTCGTTGAGGGCCACATCAGCATTATGGTTGCCCTTAAAGGGCAGTTGCTGTCCCTTCTCTCCCTTAGGCTTGCCACACAGAAGCCTCTCCTATCCTATCCCCTTCTCTCTCCTATTCTATCCCCTTCTCTTCCTCAGGCTTGCCCCACAGAAGCCTCTCCTCTCCTATCCCTTTCTCTCCCTCAGGCTTGCCCCATTGACATCTCTCCTTCCAATAACCTTCTCTCCCCCCTCACTCCTCCTCCTTCCCCCTCAAAACCCCTCCTTTAATATCCTCTCCTCTCCTCCCCCATGCGTTCACTCACTGCCTGGCTGGCCTTTTCACGCAGTGCTCATCAGCTGGAGCTGCGTGTGCTGATTTTGGGGTCTCTGCCAAGCCCCAGCAGCCCTGCAGCTCCAACTGACTCTTCCCCTGAAGACTATATGTGGCTGCTGGCCACCCCAGGTCATCGGAAGCCCCGATCAGCTGGAGCCGTGCACGCTGGTCCCAGGGACTCAGCAGAACCCCAGCAACACCGCAGCTTCAGCTGACTCTTCCCCCAGGCCTCTCTGGTGCTGCCCCCGCTTCAGCTCACCCCCTCGCTACATACTCAATCATCTCCTCCTACTAGTCTGCTTGCGGGCCAGATCTAAACACATCACGGTCTGGATCTGGCCCATGGGCCTTGAGTTTGACATGTCTGATCTAACTGAAGACAGAGATGCAGATTTAAGCAATGTTGTTATACCTGCCACGTCTCGTTAGTTAGCCTGACGTGCACCACATTTGGAGGTTATCTGATCACCAAAGTCTGGTGATCAGAATATTGGACATAGGTAATGTTTAAAAGGATCATGTGGTTCCTTGGAATTAGATGACAAGGAAGAGATGGTGCTATTAGGAATAGGTATCCTAATAGCACCATCTCCAGCTTCTGAGGGTAACTTCCCACCAGAATATTTATGAAGATAGAGGAGCAGGTTTTGGAAACAATCAGAACCTGCTTATCTAGCTGCACTTCTGATGTATTATAGTCTTTGACCATAAGTGAGAAAAAGAGAGGAAAACATAAAGAGTTTTCCTTATTTTCTTTGCATGTGCCAAAGAAGGCTGTATTTGTACAATTTGACTTTAAAAAGAACACCCAATTTTTCGGCAATGTGCCAAAAATGTCTTTGCAATAGGCAACAAAGGGCGAGCAGTTGTCCGAGTTTATAGTTGGTGCTCTCCCTTAAGAAATGTATGTATAGATACCTCTACCTCCACTGAATGTAGTAGGCTGTATGCCAAGGATATAGTTCATGGAGAAGTTATCATTTTCATTTTTCCAGCCTCTCAGCCTCACAATGGATTTGTAACAACACAGAATGGCAAACTAACCTGTAAAAAAATTATCCACCTGGCTCCTTGCTCCAGCATCAAACCTCTGGTCTCCAAAGTTCTTCAGGAATGTGAAGCAAAACAGTATGTCTCTGTAGCCTTCCCTGTAATTGGAACAGGTTTGTATTCCCCCGCCCCTCCTAGATAATCATTTGTGCTTTTCCAGAATAAAGCTTTAATTAAGGAGGAGCCTATGTCCTAAATCCTAGTGACAGTCTCCTAAATTAGCTCCTGAATAGAAAATGTGAACTGTTGCAGTGGATTTGCCATGTATGGAAAAGTTCCAATGTTCTGCTGTGTTTAAATATGACAAAGGAGATGAAATTCCCCTATATTCCCATCCTCAAAATGAAGTAGGATCAATCTCTGACCTTCTGTTTTGTTACAGTTGACTCCTTCATGACTTCCATTATTGTGCAGACTGCAGTCCCCTTGGTGTGTTTAGGACTTCGACCAGAGGCTCTTAGGGAATAACAGAACTGTAGGCTATACTTAGAAGTTGAAATAACATCCTAGAACAGGGTGTCAAACTCGCCACATCATGTGATGTATCACGATGTATCGCGGCTTTTTTTCCATTGCCAGCAATGGGGTGACGTGGCTTCCGTATGATGCAACCGGCCCAGAGGCCGGCAGTTTGACACTCCTGTCCTATAAAAATGCAGTGGCAAACTCTTCATGTATTGCTCTTAAGAAAACTTCATGAAGGTGTCCATGAAATCCTTGGGACTTCAAGCTTGCCTTGGATGAGATTTAACTTGTCTTTGTTGTTGTCTTCATCCTGCTTTCAGGCTTTTATCTTAGATCTAAAGTTAATAACCATGGTCTATTACTCCTCTTGTGATCTTTTGAACCCAGACTCAGCACATCATAGGCAAACTGAGAGGGAACAGAAGAGAAAATGATGATACAAAGGGATGACTTGCATTAGATATGTCATAGTATCATGAAGTGTATTGTCAACATTTCACCTCATTACAGATTGTTATGGATCATGCTGCATAACACAGCCTTATCTGAGAAGTTTAATTGTTGAAAATCAGCTTCATTCTTTACATGGACAGCACAGTAATTCAGCTGTACAAATTCTATACTGTAATTCACTTAACACATTTAAGAAACAATAGGGGCTAAAACTAGCATGGTAAACAAAAGCCCAAACAGAAGTCCACAGAGAAGAAAAAAAGTCCCACAGATTTTGCATGCAGTTTGCAGACCAGAGGTGTCTGTTGAATCTGGAGATTCTATTAGAATTAAAAATAAATTGTGCAAGGATGTTGCAACCTGTTCTCCACCTCTTGCATATATATATATATATATGTTTGTGCAGTATCAGTGCACATATAAAAGGGGTGGATTGGGGATTGCAATCCAGATTTCAACATTTTCCCCAAGTAGACCTCCATTGCCCCCACTTATTTTGAATCCAAACACTCATGATAGTGCAATGTATCAATTTCCTAGATCTCTCATACTGAAAACTATTAAAACTGAAGTCCTGACTACAAAAGATCTGCCCACTCATGTAGATCTATGGAGGGGCCTTTTTTTGAGGGTACTACCAGTGACTGAACCGTATAAACCTCTCCCAAGGGCAAAGTGGGAAAATAGCTGGTTCTTTAGGCGAGCATCCCTCATCAGGAAATGGTGGCTAAGAATTCTGGAAGTTGGAAGTCCACAAGTCTTATGTCAAGTTTGGGGACCCCTGCTCTAAAGGCTAAGCTTGACGCCAGTGATGAAATAAAGGCAAGAAGTAAATTAAATTCATGGTACATACCCATTCTATAAGGGAAGTAGGCAATATTCTGATTGACTGATTGGCTGTTTTAAAAATGCACATCTTGATTTGTGGGAATATATGAGGGTAATGCTATATAGCAAATGTTAGCAACTCACAAGTAAAGTACCAGTGGCCTTCCAAATGTAAGATTCTTGCATATTCTTGAATCATAGCTTGAATGACCAGCAGTTAAGGATGATGAAAATTGTAGTCCGATATCTGAAAAGGCATGGCTGGCCCAGCCTTGCTTTGAGTCCCTCATTGTAATAAATACTAAGTATATTTTGTTGAGTTTTCTCTGTTGTATCTGATACAGGTCAAAGAAGAGGGAGTCCTGACGAAGCAGCTGATGATATCATCAGTGCAGTTGCTGACTTTGCAGGAAAACAGTTGCCTCGATACTTGAAACTTGTTAAAGTTGTTGTTTTTCAGCCACATATGCAAAAATCATTTTCTACCATTTTGAAAAATAAAGAAGGTCGGGCATTGCCCACTTCCGAATCTGTGCTTTCTAAGATTAAAGGCAAGTTTAAAGTAGTGAGTTCATTTACTGTGAATGTTCTTTTCCAATTTTGTTCCCACTGAGTGTGCACTTAACAGAATTTCCCTTTTGCTTATAGCATTTGTAACTGGTTGGAAGTCACCTGCTAAAAAGAAAAAATTTATAGTGTTGGAAAAGAAGATTGAGACGTCATCTTTTGAGATATGTGGCGAAAACAAGAAAAATGTGGAAGAGGCTGAAGCCTGGCTAAGGAAATTGATTTTCAAGGAACAGACAGAAAATCACATTGTTGATGAGTTGATCGACACGTTTGCTGATGCCGAAATCAAGAGGCTGAATGATCTCCAGAAAAGATTGCATATTGCCATCCATCTGAACAAGACGGAGTCTCCTCCTTTTATTTTGGTATCTGGAATCCCCCGGGATGTCCTCACTGCTTTCACAGAAATTCAGAACCTATTAAAAACACTTAAAGCTGACCAGGAAAAGAAATCCAAGGCAGAACTTGTTAAAGTTTTGGTTGAGTGGCAGTATTGTGCAAATGGAAATGCCTTTCTACCTTTCAATACATTAAGTAACCTTGATTTAGAAGATGCTAAAATCAGCAAAAAGGGACAAATTCAGGTCCAAATTCGGGGACAGAAGTACACAGCTGACCTGAACAAGATGTGTGTTGTAGATAGCCAAGGAAAAAGTATGAAAATTAAACGTGTTGGAAAGGATGAAGGTAATGAACATCTTAAATAACTGAGGTTGGATTAGTGGCTAGATTACTGCTTTGGTCACCTGTCGAAAATCTCCCCATGCTTTAAAAAGGGCGCAAATGGGGTAGGGCAAGGGTACAAGACAGATGAATGTGGGTGTATCACATGGAATTTGTTTTAAATTAAAGTGAACAGACCATTTGTATGATTGGCATCAAAACATGACTGTCAGTTCCATACTGGATGTGCAAGACTTGTTCATGTGTAGAGCAGGTGTCCCATGTGTTCATTTTCCAGCCAGAATTTTAGGCTTGTTTTCACTATTTGGTAGGAATTGGCACTACAGTATTCCTTTCCCCAAAGTGAAGGAATCAGTGAATAAGTTGATACAATGCTTGTGACTTCCACCGTGTCTGGAGACATCTTTCTTGGCCCATATCAGGCTTCCTTCTCCATTTGAATTTGAAGGTTTTTAACTTTTTTCTTTAAAAAGAATCAGAATCAATGGGAAGGTGATATATCTTCCAGACTCTAGAATCATCTTTATTTGTGAGAATGTATTTGGATTTCATTGTAAGCAGTTGAGGCATATTTGTAGTATAAAAAAATGGGGACAGGAAGCAGTGGCTGAGAGCATCTCTATTGGAGTAGAGGGTTGTTGAGTATGTCTTTTGAAATTGAACATGTCCACTATGATAGCCAGTTTCTGAAAAAAATCTGCAATGTTTGCAAAAAATCTAAATTATCTTAATTGAGTCAGCCTTGAGTTTTATAGAATCGAACTCATGGAGTGAGCAATGATTTAGCCTACAGTACTGCATTCTAACCTCTGCGCCACCATGGCTCTTAAGACTCATGCTACTTCCTGTGTTTTCCCCAAATTAAGACCTATCCTGAAAATAAGCCCTAGCTTGATTTTTGGGGGGTGGGCCTAATATAAGGCCTACCCCAAAAATAAGCCCTAGTTTTGGGACAAGGGGCACGCCTAAAAATCAAGCTAGGGTGGTGGTGGTGGGTGGAGCTTTCTCATGCACCACGCACCCCACTTACTATTGCAGCCTGCCTGCCTTTCCTCTCTGCCCACTTCTTCTGTGTCATCCCCCGGTCTGCATTTCACAGTCAGAGGCCTTCCGGATTCCATAATTTGTTTCTCAGCTGCAGAAGCCTTCCGGAAAGGCCTCTGACTGCAAAATGCAGGCCGGGGGACGACGCAGAAGAAGTGGGCCGGCTGGGTGGGGCTGTCAGAGCTGCAGGTGAAGACACCCTCTCCCCCAAAAATAACACCGGGTGCCTCTTTTGGAAGCAAAAAAAAAAAAAGACCAGGTCTCATTTTTGGGGAAACGTGGTTTGTGAGTGCTGATGGGACAGTTGTGATGATGAAAGAAAGTTATCCTGTGCAGGGTTGCCAAACCACGGTGAAGATTTTAGCAATAAATGTAATGTTTAGCATAAGGGGAGATAATTGCAAATCCCATTGATTTCAAACTTAGGCATAGTGCTATTTTCTGGTGGGTTATGTTACTACTTTAACAAAATGTTTATTTTTCAGGCAAACTATTAGAACATCGTCCTGAACATTGGGAAGATATGAAAGGAAATCATGTCAAACTGGTTCCACTACAGCCCACAGCAGGCGAATATAAGAACATTGAAAAGATATTCCGGATTGGCTGCCCTACATTCACAATTGAAAAGGTAACATTTGATCTGAGCTTAAGGAAGCAAATAACCACAACACACCTTCCTTCTCCTATTTTCCCCACAACAACCAACCTGTGAGGTGGTGAAGGTGAAGGTTCATTCTCCAAGCTTGTGGGTTGATTTCTGAACGTTTCATTACCAGGCTAGGTAACATCTTCAGCGGCATTTAGGGGATGTCTGTGTCAGTACTCTCATGTTTCATGGTTCCGATAGATGAAACTAATTAAAAGAACTTCAAGGCAAGGATTTCTTCCTTAAAGAGCATTTTATTCAGGAAACAAAGTCTCGGGAGCTTACATAGTTGAACCCAAGACTAAAGTTCTCTCCCCCTGATAACAAAATAACAAGTTGCAATTCCCACCCCAGAAAGGCCGTCATAAATCACATTCACCAATTAATCTAAAATCCTCCCCACTTTTCAGCCCACCAAAACTTTATCTAGAATTGACCTTGAAGCTCACCCAGTTGCAATTGTTTAGGCCAGGGGTAGGCAACCTTGGCTTTTTATGACTCTGGATTTCAACTCCCAGAATTCCTGAGCCAGCCATGCTGGCTGAGGAATTCTGGGAGTTGAAGTCCACAAGTCATAAAAGAGCCAAGGTTGCCTACCCCTGGTTTAGGCTAACCTAAAAAGTTCAAGCATTCCTCCCTTCCCCCCTTCTACATCTGAAAATGCCAAGCAACAGAAAAAGCACAAGTAAAGTAAAAGGTAAAATGGCTGCAATTTCTTAATTGTCACAGCGTTGACATCCTGTTTATAAGGGCTTCAGGTGTGGGTGTGTCAAGTGAGGGTCTTGTGATGGGGAGGATACTTCAGGGTTGTTAGTGTGAATTATCAGTGGGTCAATGGTGAGTCATCAGTGAGAGGCTGGTGATGGGGAGATTACATCAGGTCAGGGTTATTGGAAGATAGTAAACTGAGGGGGAGAGGGGCTTGCGTGGGTTGTTTGAGGGCTGTGCGATTGATTTGAATTCTGAAGTGTTCATAGGCTGGTTGTAGATTAATATGTCTGTTGATGGAGCTGCTTATGGAGTGGCAGGCTTTGATGAACTCACGAACATGGCGAGTGGTAGCATGGCCGATGATTCGATTTCCAATCGAACTGGTGGTGTTTGGTGTCGATGTGGGTAGGGATTTGGGATCCTGGCATTTGACTGCTAGCTGTGAGCTGGGTTTTGGCTGAGAAAGAGTGACTGGCCCAAAGTCACCCAGCTGAAAAGGGCCACTTGTATTTCACAACTTTATATCTTGTAGAACACCAGCGGGTTTCTGTTTTGAGTTCTTGAGTGGTGTTGACCATCAATGATTGGCTACACAATTGGCTCAAGAGTTGATAATACCTTCACTTGGGAAAAGAATTAAGTAGGATAATATGTAACATCCTGAAAGTGAGAATATTCAAATACATCCTGTATCTATATCGCTGGAGTGTAAAAGAGAGGAAAGAGAAAAGAGCTAGAATAGTTGAAGAGTGTTCATATTCTTTCACAATTTTACAATCTAAAAAATAAAGCTTTTAATCAGGAGGTCAGGTAGTAACAATAGCAATAACAGATTATATACCACTCCATAGTGCTTTACAGCACTCTGAGTAGTTTACATTGTCAGCATATTGCCCCCAACAATCTGGGTCCTCATTTTACCGACCTCAGAAGGATAGACGGCTGAGTCAACCTTGAGCCCCATAAGGATCGAACTCCAGGCTGTGAGCAGAGTTTGCCTGCAATACTGCAATTTAACCATTGTGCCACCAAGGATCCTTAATCATTGCAGTCTGCATTGCATTGGACCAGACATGTCAAACACAAGGCCCACGGGCCGGATCTGGCCTGCCACGTGGTTCCGTCTGGTCCAGGGACCTGCTCTGAAAACAGCAAAGGATTGGCCAGCGGCACCTCGGCCCGGCCCAGGCCAACTGGGCACTGATCTACAACCTGGTGCCAGCCTTCAAAGCCAGAAAGTGCTCAACCTTAGATCCATGGGGCAGCCCTGGAACCAGTGACGGGCGGCCCCCCCCCCGCCCCCTGGGCATACACACAAGAGACGGTGAGTAGGCGAGGTCCAGTGTCCCTGCTGGCTGTCTTGCCCCACAGGCTGATTTCACCCAGGACACCAGCGCTGGTCGTCTCCTGTGTGCACACGCAGGGGGCGGGGCAGAAGCGGCGGGGCAGCTCCTCACTAGTTCCAGGGCTGCCCCGTGGATCTAAGACTGAGCGTGTTCTGGCTTTGATGGACACAACCAGACTGTAGATCAGCGCCACCCCACCCACCCCCGTCCCACCAGCATCTCCATGGCCCGCTAGCTGACCTAGCCTCACAGCCATGAGGCTTCCCTTTCACCGGGACCAGCCCCGCCCACGTGGGATAGTGACAGCCGGCGGCAGCACAGACACTGGCAACGCTGGCAATCTTTCCCCCTCCCATCACCCCTTCCTAAGCGCGGAGGAAGGAAAGAGATGAGAATGAGAAGGGAGGGAGGGAGGGTGGGTGGGAGGAAGGAAGGAAGGGAGGTGGGAGGGAAGGAGGGAGGGAAAAAAGGGAGGAAGGAAGGAAGATTATAATGAGAGGGGGGAAGGGTCTGAGGGAAGTCCTGCCTTAGCACTTGGCCACAACCAGCCCTGCTGCCCTTTTTCCATCCCCTTGTCCCTTCTTCCTGACCTCTCTTGGTGGTCTCCCTATTGCTGAGGATGCTTTGGTTACAAAGCCGGGTCTCCTCACAGGGAGAGAGAGTGGACCTCTCTCTGACCCACATATTTTGCCCTCCCACACACACCATGAGCAACTTGGCCAAGGAGAGTGAGCCAATCAGCAGCAGCCTTGAGGAGGAAGTAAGCACAGCCGGGCGCCCCCTTGGGAAAGGCTGGACTGGGCGCTTGCCCTCCACCGCCCAGGGCTCCAGGCAGCCTGCATCACTGGGGGGGTCCTCTGCATGGCCTGAGAGGGACAGCAAGGCTCCTCTGGTGGACAAGGGTATAGTGCTCATCCTGGTCTCGCTTTCCTCGGCTGGAGACGATGGATCTCTCCCAGCCCCGCCCGGGCCACCACAGGTGCCCTCTGACATGAGCAACATTTAACTGGCCATGCTCATCCTGGCCACCCCTAACCCCACTGTGCCCCCCCACCCCCCAAGTTCAACCACAATCCTGATGCCGCCCTCAATGAAATCAAGTTCGACACCCCTGCATTAGACTGTTGAATGCTCTCCATGTCCTCCACAGTTCATGGTCTGCTACATCTACTTGTGAATTGGGTCACAACGCTTAACAGTCCTTGCTGACACTTACTTTCTCCACCAACAAATGTCTTCTGACCACAAAGCAGCCCAATACTGACAAATGAAACTTCCTGCTGCTGTCTCAGTAATTCCCTCTTCCATACTTCCAAGTGGTGGCCATAATAAACCTAGATCTACAATGATTACTTTTGCATATATCTGCCCCATTTTGAGTTTAGCAATAGGAAAAGCATTCCAAAAGGAATATAATTCACTGAATCTTGATGTTCGTGAGGGGCATTTTCTGAAGTTTTACCCAGATATGATAGCAGTGACGTCACTGGCCTTTCCATAATGCTGTTTTTGTTCAAGGTTTTTAAAAAAATTCAACAGTACAGCAGTGACATAGGCAGTTATATAAATTTAATAAATAAAAATAAATAAACACAGTCCTATGCTTGTTTAATAATTAATAATAATAATAATAATAATAATAATAATAATAATAATAATAATAATAATAAAGTTGGAAGGGACCTTGGAGGTCATCGAGTCCAACCCACTGCTCAGGCAGGAACCCTGCACCATTTCAGACAAATGGCTGTCCAGTCTCTTCTTAAAAACTTCCAGTGTTGGAGCATTCACCGCTTCTGGAGGCAGGTTGTTCCACTGGTTAATTGTTCTAACTGTCAGGAAGTTTCTCCTTAGTTCTAGGTTGCTTCTCTCCTTGATCAGCTTCCACCCGTTGCTTCTTGTCCTGCCTTCAGGTGCTTTGGAGAATAGCTTGACTCCCTCTTCTTTGTGGCAGCCCCTGAGATATTGGAACACTGCTATCATGTCCCCCCTCGTCCTTCTCTTCGTTAAACTAGACATACCCAATTCCAGCAACCGTAGAGACTCTCCTTGCCAATTCTCCATTGCGACCTTTCTTCTCAGATTGTTTATTTCTAATCTTAGCATAGTCACCAAGGGAGAATGATAAAATTCACGGGAGATGAATACAGATATTATATAGCAGGGAATGATACTGGTAAATGAATAATAACGTTTTACCTTTGCAATCTTTGTAGATTGAAAGGGTACAGAATCCTTACCTCTGGCAAGCCTATCAAGTCAAGAAAAAGCAAATAGATACACAGAATGGGCATGGAAACAATGAGAAGATCCTTTTCCATGGGACTCCCTTTTCCACAGTGGTGCCAATTTACCAGACTGGCTTTAACCGCAGTTATGCTGGAAAGAATGGTAAGATCCTTCCAAGCAGATATAAGGGAATATGACATAAAGCACTATGTTTCAAAGATGTATAAAGATCTTTATACAGCCCAACAGCATCCTCTCCCTTTCCCTGCCTCCCTTCCCTTCTGTAGGGGCAGCTTGCAAGGTTTACTGAAGAATCTGATTTAAAAAAAAATTCCTACAGAAAAAAAAGACTTGCTGAAAGGAATACACTGTCAAAAGAAAAGTAAAGCTTAAATCCTAAGAGAAGAGCTTTGTGCTGTAATAACCCTCTTTAAAAGGCAACAAAAACTTATTATAAAACGGCATTTAGAATCAAAGTGGCTGAAACAATGATAAAAGAGATACCTCATAAAAGTATTAAAACTCTCATGAGAGAAAAACTCTACCAACATCTGCAAACTCTTAGGCACACTGGGTTGGTTTGAGTGGCCCCTTTCTGGGAGCTGTGCAGACTCAATACACAAAGAGAGGGACTCACACAAGCAGTTGCATTATCACACCGGGCAATGCGGTGAGAAGAGTTCATACACAGAGTTTTATTTTCTCTCAAGGGAATCTTGGGTCCATCAGGTTGTCAGCTCAGAGGGAAAAATAGTATTCCTTTTCTATTCTCTTGAGTCAATAGGATTGTGGCTGCTGAATGCTCAGAATCTCTTTCTGCTCAGTGGATGGATTGAGGGTGCAAAAGGTTTTGAGGAGTTTTGAGGAGGATGGAAAAGGCCATCAGGTTCTTATTTTTCACAAAAAGTGGTAGTGGTGACAACTCAATTTTGCAACTTCCTGCTTACAATGTACTGTTTGATCTTCCTAAAATAAGAGGTTTCAGATCCCTTTCAATCAATTTGGTGTGTCTAAATGAACAACACAATAGGTGACTTTTTTAGAAATATAACTGGCTAGATCAGGGGTAGGCAACCTCGGCTCTTTTATGACTCGTGGACTTCAACTCCCAGAATTCCTGAGCCACCATGGATCAGCTTGGAAACCTCTCCCTTTCCCCTCAGCATGGCTGGCTCAGGAATTCTGGGAGTTGAAGTCCACGAGTCATAAAAGAGCCGAGGTTGCCTATCCCTGGGCTAGATAATCATCACTTAAAGATGAAATACAAATACTGATGTTTTCCATTGTTTATTTTTTCAATATCTTTTATGTTTTATACCTTTTTTTTCTTGGTTTCAGCTGCAGTGATTGGTAATGGGACCTATTTTGCCGTCTGCTCAAATTATTCTGCTCAGGACACATACGCCCCGCCAGATGCAAATGGCAGAAAATATATGTACGTTGGCCGTGTTCTGACAGGAGATTATTGTATTGGAAGATCCGGACAGATTATACCTCCATCCAAAAATAATGGCGGGTTTGACATATACGACAGTGTAACTGACAACATGAATCGACCATCAATGTTTGTTATTTTTCATGATGCTCAGGCTTATCCAGAATATCTAATTACTTTTAGAAGATAGGTTAACGTGATTTATTTCCCTTTCCTCTCACATTAAAAGCAAGTAATTTGAATGAACCTTTTTAAAATACATGTCACTTGAATCTCGATTCAGTATTTAGTTCCTCTAGAGCAGGGGTGTCAAACTGCCAGCCCGCGGGCCGAACGCGTCATGCGAAGGCAGCGCCCACCTCATTGCCAGCAATGGGAAAATCGTCCCGATACATTGCACGATGTCATATGACACCGCGAGTTTGACATGTCTGCTCTAGAGTGAAAAAGACTAAAATAATTAAAATCCAATAGAGGTCAGAAAATGATATTCAAGAGAGAATAGAACATGATGATTTTCTGGATAGAGAATGTATTTGAAGGAAATGATAGAACTAAGAATTGCAATCTTGTAAATACAATGAAGATATATAGATAATCCTTGACTTAAGGAACGATTTGAAGTCTGCTTAACGCTGATCAGATTTTCAAAGTATCCCTTTCATTTTCAATTAAAGCCATTTTGCACCTCAAATGAAAGAAAACAATGGGTGCTTTTTCTAGAGGAAGACACTGATGCTTAAAACTGCCAAATCAGTTTTTTCTCCTAATTTTTTTTCCTGGTAGTTCTCTCCATTCTGAATTCTGAACTTTGCTATCATGTCACTTTCCCTGTCCTCCACCAATTTACCTGTTTTTTTCCAGGATCATTCAGCACCTGTTTCTGCATGTCCAAAAACTGCATTTCCCTCTGGTTATAAGCAAGTTATGAGCAAAATTATTTTTTGTTATTTCTGGAGAAATGGTTAGCAACATCTATCTATCAGTTAAATTTGTCTATTATTGCTCGATAAGGTAGTAAGAAAACATTCCACTGTAAAGCTGAGAAAACTTGTAGTAGTTCCCATTTCATCCTTAATCCAAAATGGTTCCATGCTTATGGTATTTAGAAGAGAACGGCTTATGAGAAATTTTACTATCAAGTGGTGTTAAAATAAAAGCCAGTTGTGCTTTACGACATTGTGTCAGACTGAAAAACAGTAGATTCACCCTACAGCCATGAATTGGTCACTCCAGCTGCAGAAAGCTGGTGACCTTGTTGAAAGGACTTGAAGCTCACAAAGTAGCCATAGAACAACTTTAGTTGTTTTCAGACAATGCCGGAAAGAGGCACATCTACCTGATGAACTATACAAGTCAGAAAGTGGTAGCCAAAATATTCCTACCTCCAAAGAAGAACTGCCATCTTTGGTTGATTTTCCTCACTACCATTTATAAATATAACAAAGTGATGTCAGCTCTCTGTCAGATGATGCCACGTCTTAATTAACTAGGATTATCTTGGCCTACATACTGAAGTGCCTGTATTTATAATCTTTTTAAGAATTACCTCTTGTCATGTAGTCCAATAAACTTTCTGAAAAAAATGTTTTTGGTCTTCATGAATGTTCTTGGGCTATAGGAAGAGTGACAGCTTTAGGGGAGATTTATGGTTTAAACCACAGTTCAGTATGGATGGCCTTTCAATTCCTCAATTGGCCTTACTGATGTTCATTGGAGAACGATCAGTGGGTTTGGAAAAGCTTGTAACCCTACAGAAAACTTGAATTTGTTTCATCTTGCACTTGTGCCAACAATTGTTTCGTATGCAATATGTGTGAATCCGGGATTTATCCATCCTCCCCCTTCCTTTTCTAATCTGATGATTAGGGAACGAAAGAGATGGTTTTCCTGAAATCATGTAGTTTCAGCAGAGAAAAGGACACCTACACCAAACTCTCATGCAAGTCCTAAATTCCTTATTAAAAATTAGCCTTGAAGTGCCAAATACAGGCAGTCCTTGAGTTATGATCACAACTGTGGTCAGAATTTTTGTTGTTAAGCAAAGCAGCTGATAAGGAGTCATGCCTGATTTTAACAATTTTTTTGCCACTGTCATTAAGAAAATGCAGTGGCTGAGTGACTGCTGGTTGTTAGGCTTCCCCAATGGAGTTTGTCAGAAGCTGGCTTGGAAGGTTGCAAATAGCACTCACGTAACCCTGACACACTGCAACTATTGTAAATACATGCCATTTCCCAAACACCTAAATTCTGATCTCTTCACCAGGGGGGATGTACGATGGTTGTGTAAGAACTGCTCATCGCTTTTTTTCAGTGACATTGTAAATTTGAATGGTTGTTAAATGAATGGCTGTAAATTGAGTACTACCTATAATGGAGAATTCATGGTCAAAACAAGGCATGTTTTCTCCATAAATCATTGCAGAGAGAGAAATCAAAAGCTGAAAGTTGGAGGAGGAGGAGAGTGGTGTAGTGGTTAAAGTGCTAAACAAAATTGGCAGCCACAGGTTCAAGCTCACTGATGCTGGAGAACTCTGGATGTCCCTTAGTCTGAGCTAAGAATAAAAGTCATCTTTTGCTCATATGAAGGTTTACAATTCTGATTCATATGTAAAGTGAGAGAAAAAAGTATTTGATCCCCTGCTGATTTTGTATGTTTGTCCACTGACAAAGAAATGATCAGTCTATAATTTTAATGGTAGGTTTATTTTTATAGTGAGACAGAATAACAACAACAAAAATCCAGAAAATCACATTTTAAAAACTTATAAATTGATTTGCATTTGAATGAGTGGAATAAGTATTTAATCCCCTATCAGCAAGATTTCTGGCTCCCAGGTGTCTTTTATACAGGTAATGAGCCGAGATTAGGAGCACTCTCTTAAACGGAGTGCTCCTAATCTCAACTTGTTACCTGTATAAAAGGCACCTGTCCACAGAAACAATCAGATTCCAAACTCTCCACCATGGCCAAGACCAAAGAGCTGTCCAAGGATGTCAGGGACAAGATAGTAGTCTTACACAAGGCTGGAATGGGTTACAAGACTATTGCCAAGCAGTTTGGTGAGAAGGTGACAACAGTTGGTGTGATTATTCGCAAATGGAAGAAACACAAAGTAACTGTCAATTTCCCTCAGTCTGGGGCTCCATGCATGATCTGACCTCGTGGAGTTTCAGTGATCATTAGTACGGTGAGGAATCAGCCCAGAACTACACGGGAGGATCTTGTCAATGATCTCAAGGCAGCTGGGGCCACAATCCCTCAGAAAATAATTGGTAACACACTACACCATGAAGGACTGAAATCCTGGAGTGCCCGCAAGGTCCCCCTGCTCAAGAAAGCACATGTATAGATAGGCCCATCTAAAGTTTGCCAATGAATATTGAATGATTCAGAGGAGAACTGGGTGAAAGCGTTGTGGTCAGATGAGACCAAAATTGAGCTCTTTGGCATCAACTCAACTTGCCCTGTTTGGAGGAGGAAGAGGAATGCTGCCTATGACCCCAAGAACACAATTCCCACCCTCAAACATGGAGGTGGAAACATGCTTTGGGGGTGTTTTTCTGCTAAAGGGATAGGACAACTTCACTGCATCAAAGGGATGATAGGGCCATGTACCATCAAATCTTGGGTGAGAACCTCCTTCCCTCAACCAGGGCATTGGAAATGGGTGATGGATGGGTATTCCAGCATGACAATGACCCAAACCACACGGCTAAAGCAACAAAGGAGTGACTTTAAGAAGAAGCACATTAAGGTCCTGGAATGGCCTAGCCAGTCTCCAAACCTTAATCCCATAGAAAATCTATGGAGGGAGCTAAAGGTTCAAGCTGCCAAATGTCAGCCTCGAAACCTTAATGACATCAGACCTCATTTTTATCCTGTTTTTCCCCCCACCCAAGTTTTTCTGTTTTTTCCCCCAGGACTTCCCATCTCCCGTTAGGGTTGGGGGGCAGTGGGGGTTAGAGTTAATGCATGGTAGGCCTGGCAGCGGCATTGGGCACAATGTGCGAGGCGGCAAATGGCCGTGTCGTGCCAAAACTGGCCATTTGCCGCTTCCTGCCGGACAGTGGTAAGGAAACCGGTATAGCGGCACGTGGGTCAGAAGAGGGGGCAGATCTGCCAGGCCTCATGGCAGCGATATTGGGTGCGACACGTGAGGCGGCAAAGAGCCATGTGTGTGTATATGGGTGTTTGCAGTAGGCTGGGAGCAGATGGGATGAGTCATCAAATCAAAACAGCTCTTCGGAGGTTTGTGCATCTGCCTCCTCATATCTTCAGAGACCTCTCAGATTCTTGCCCTTCTAATGACCTGCTTGTTTCACTTCTGAGATAGTGGCCTATTTTGGACACGAGCTAGTCGATGTAGCCTGGAGTTTAAAAAGAGAAGGCAGGTGTTTCCAATAGTTGTGGCTTCAGCAACAGTAGCTAAAGAGGACAAAAGGGAGGCAAGGTAACATAAGCCACATAAACCCCAGGTCTATTCTTGCTGGTTTATACTATACCAAACCCCATGGCCATGATTTAAGGCCTTGAGCCACATGTGGGTTGAACGCCTGGGGTTTCATCTCAGAGATTGCCAGAGATTATCCAAATATTATTCATACACAGAAGACAATTATTAAATGTCTAGCCATAGTGAAATTAAGTTAATTTTCTTTAATTTCAAGAGCAAATGGAGGGCAGGTTAATTATTGTTCTGATCCCACTGTTAGAGCGAATGTTATATACGCCTGCCCTAAATTAAGTGATGTCTAAATTGGACAAGCATTAATTAAAATTTTACTTAAATCTGGGATTTTGTCATCTAGAGAGAGACATTTATAGGAAGTATAGGATAAAATTATGCAGCCATAGACGTTGGGAGTCAAGAATGCAGAATAAATGGATTTGTCTGTCTCAACCTCTCTTTTTACCTTCTTATAGCTTTGTTCCAGCAGAGTTAAAATCTAAAATATGAAATTCTTAAAACGCAAAACGGAAAAATCTACAACAATCAATGTTAGGAAGAATAGCTACTGTAAAAATGAATATTTTACCAAAATTGCTTTTTTTTTATTTCAAACAGTATCCATAAAAATAGAGAAAAAAAGTCTTTTGACGATTTAAACACACTGATTTTGAAATTTATTTGGCAAGGGAAGAAAGCCAGAATTAGATTAAAATTTTTAACAAGAATCTAAAGAAAATGGAGGATTTGGTTTACTGGATTGGGTCTTATACTATCAAGCATGTGCTTTAACTTCGCTAAAAGAATGGATAACCCTTAGACATAAAAGATTATTATACTTAGAAGGACATGGATTTACAACTAGAAGATGGTATGCCTTTCTATGGTATGGGAAGAATAAAATTCATAGATACGGTACTTCCAAAATCACTATATAAGAAATGCATTACTTTTAGTATGGGAAAAGATAAAAGCTAAAATTTATATGAAAATACAAGGATGGCTTTCAACAGTGGAAGCTTTTGTTCATCCAAACCTATTTGAGAAAATTGTAACCTATAAAGATATTTTGAATACTGAAGGGAAATTAAAATCCAAAGAAGAGTTGGAAGATCAGGGCATTGCTTTATCAAGGTGTCCTCAATTGCAAATACAATTGAGATATGAGAAAGATGCTAAAATACAGTGCTTTTTTTGTAAAAAAAAAAAAGATGCCGGAACTCACACATGTCATACAACCTGCCTTGCCTACCCTACAAGGTTCCATCCAAAAAAGGTGCCGGAACTCCATTCTGGGCGTTCTATGACAAAAAAAGCCCTGCTAAAATACATGTTTTTTTATAAAAACCAGACAATGTTTGATCAGATATTGTTGATTTTAGAAGAAAAGCCGATTAAGAAACTGTATAATTATCTATTAAATTTAAAAATGGAAGATGAACAAGTGAAAGAAATAATGATAACATGGGCAAAAAATTTTGGGCACAATATAGAATTAGAAAAATGGCAAAATCTTTGGGAAAGAAACTTTAAATTGACAATGGCAACTGCTTATAAAGAAAATTTATATAAAATGTTTTATAGATGGCACTTACCACCTGCGAGATTAGCAAAAATGTTTAAAAAGTTGTGTAGTATCTGTTGGAGGTACAATAAAAAACCAGGCACATACTACCATTTTTGGTGGACGTGCCTTAAAGCAAAAAATTTTGGACAAAAATACATGTCTGGCTAGAAAAGACATTAAGAAAACATGTAGATTTTAAACCGGAACTATTTTTATTAGATATATTATCAGGAAAATATGATAAAGAAAGTATATATTTAATGTTGCATGTATTAACAGCAGCAAGAATTGTATTAGCTCAGTATTGGAAAAATGAAGAAACGCCATCTGAAGAAGAGATAATCAAGAAAATACTGGACTGTGCAGAAATAGACAGACTTATACTGAAGATTAAAGAAAAAGAAGATATAGAATATTTTCAAATATGGGATGTATTTTATCAATGGCTGGACAAACGGGGTAGAGATTAGGAATTTAATGTGTATTATTAAGTAAAACAAATGGACCCAGACAACACGTTGTTTACTAAGCTCTTATGAATTGTAAATGTAGAAAACTAATAAAATATTATAAAAAAAGAAAAGAAAAAGGATGGAATCAGTTTCAGTGAAAAGAGGTTCATATATTGAAATGATTGTTCTACAATCTATTCTATGTAAACTTTAAATATGACAAAGGCATGTTATTTCACCTGCCCAAATTGAATTATTTGTTTGAAAGGTGTTTCCAAAGAATTGTTAAGACCCTAAGCCAGGGGTAGGAAACCTCGGCTCTTTTATGATTCATGGACTTCAACTCCCAGAATTCGTTGAAGTCCATGAATCATAAAAGAGCCGAGGTTGCCTACCCCTGCCCTAAGCCTTTGATCAAAAGCAGCCATATACATGGAAAACCTGAGGACAACTTTCCTTTGGGTGAACCAGTGGGCCCGTCCAACACTGATTGAGGTCTCTTCCATCCAATGAAAAATGCTTGATACGTGAGTAAGCAGGTTCTCCTGGTTGGGAAAGATCGGGCAGGAGAGCCAAGTTCTAAACTTTCAAGCACTTCAGAAGTCAACCGAAGGGGACTTTGGGGAAGGTTCTATACGTGGAAACCTCAAATCCTCAGAAGACCTAACCATAGGAAGAAACCTGATGCCTGCCTGCCTGCCTGCCTTCGGAGGGATAATAGTCCCGGGAATGCACCAGTTGACCCTGATAACTGTTGTCGGGACAGATCATCTGACCCGCGTTTTTTCTGCTGCTTCATTTCAGGATTGAGTGGAAAACAAAACTAGGAAGAATGCAACCGAGCAGTTTTTGAACTAAGCATTAACAAGGAGGAAAAGAAAGGGAAGGGGAGGAATCGAAGCAAATAATGGAGAAAGGAATGAAAAATAAAAACCGACCTCACGGTTTTCTTTTAATCGATGCGCCTACGCGATTTATTTTTTTAAAGGCTTTTTTCAAACCTCCCCAATGTCAAAGGCAGGGGAGTTATCACAGACTTGCAAAATCTGTTTGGAAGAAAAGGAGAAAACGGGCGAGGAGAGTGTTCGAAATGACTCGAAAGAAACACGATCCACAAAGGCCAAATACCCACCTGCCGCCTTGTCACTTCTATTTCGCGAGGACCGCATGTTAAATAAATTCTGGGTATCCCGTTTAGTGGGAAACGAAAGTGAAAATGCTACACGGTCGGCCTGATTCGAAGAGTTTTTCCGCTATCCCAGAAGATGGCGGAGAGAGCAAAGATGTGCCCCTTTCCTGTGCTGGTGCAGGGAGCCTGGGGGAGCCCCGATCCCCCCAAAATTTTGAGAAATAAAATCCTCCTCTACTTCCAAAGCCGGAAAAAATCGGGAGGTGGAGAATGCGAGATCCAGAAGCAAGGGGGGCAGATCTTGGTTTGCTTTGCCCAGGAGGAAGGTAAAGGAAGCGTCTTATTCTCTCTCGGTGGGGCTGCTTGGGAATTTCCACTCCTCTGTTTTTTTCTCGTTTGCTGTAGGAGCGACGGTTTTAAGTACGACGTGAGTAAGAAGGGGAGGCTGGAATTCTGCAGTATCGGTTTTTCTGCGTTAAACACGGTTCTTCCTCCTCTTACGTATCGGATTGCTACAAAAGTTGTAACGGAAATGAAGTTTTTAGTGGAAAAAGGCGCTTGTTTGCCTTCCTCACAGGCCTTCCCATTCTTCTACTCCTCCAGTCTCTCCAAAGCAGTTTGAAAACTTTATCTTCAGATCCCCAAATTTTGGAATGCTGAAGGTGCCGGAACTCCGTTCTGGGCGTTCTATGAGAAAAAAAGCCCTGAATATTCTAATGATTCATGTAATGTATATATTTTTGTGACACAGTGAGGCAAAGAGTTCTCTCCCAGAAGATCCATGAGTTTGATGTGGAAGGAAGAGGAACACTAAAGCTGGAAGTCTCCCTGTATGAAGCAACAGACCCAGATAAAGATAATGCAGCTAAGGAGGAAATAATTCCTGGGAAGGTAACATTAACCTCATAGATTTCATACTTTTGAAGAGAGATAAACTGAAGTTCCAGGCAGTAACATTCTCATGCTAATGTTCCCCTCCCCTTTTTATTTTTAGGTTCTGAGTGAAGAAGGCCAAGAAGGTAAATCAAAGTTTTAAACACTGAGACAATTTTATATTGGTACCAAGGGAAATTTTGGAGATGGAAGCAGTTGCTGATGAAACAGGTTCTTGGTTTTTACATGCCAGTTCCATGATTGTATAAGGAGCAGATAATCTACCAGGGCAGATGTTTTACAGGGTAGTATAGATAGAAAACAGCAACTCAAAGGTTCTAATTCCTCTGAGTTTTGTTGTTTGGAGCTTGTTGGCATAAAGAAGAAGGCAAGAAAAGTGCAACAGGGTTCAAGATTCATACTACTAGAATGCAGTATGCATAAAGTGACTATAGAGAAAAATGGCCCATTCAGAATATTAGCATATATAATTTCCCAGTGATGGTGAAAGATGTAAGAGAAAAGGAAGGTCCTTTCCCAAACAATGCATAGCCAACCTCTAGAACAGACATGTCAAACTCGTGATGTCACGTGACATCGCACAACGTATCGGAGCTTTTTTGCCATTGCCGGCAATGGGGTGGGCGCGGCTCCGGTATGATGAAACCGGCCCGCGGGCCAGCAGTTTAACACCCCTGCTCTAGAATTTTTCTACTTCAAAATGTGTGTGCAGCCACTGGCTTGAGTTGCTTTACAGGAGATTCAACAAATTCAGCATTTACTTTGCTGAATCACTGTGGATTGCTGTAGATATAGCTTTTTAGTTGCCAGTAAGCATGGGTAGAATTGAGTTAAAATCTCCTATGTCAATACTGAATTATGATAATTAAGCTCGGATGTTTGAAAAAGTATACCCTGACATTTTAAAATAAAAATAAATAAAAATAAATGTAACTTCAGTAAAGTGAAAATAATTTTAAAGTAGTGTGATATTAATTGTTTCATGCTGCCTTTTTAGACATAATTCAGGACAGCAAACATACCTAATTCTTTTGCCCCCACAGCAATCATCTGTGGTGGGCTGGGCTGAGAAAAAGGGATTGGCCCAAAATCAGTGAGTCAGCTTTCATGCCTAAGGGAGAGCTAGAAGTCACAGTCTTTGCTGGTTCCTGGGCCAGCCACTTAGCCACTATTCCAAACTGGCTCCCTGGCATATTTAAGTAATTTAAAAATATAAGCCAACCCTGTGCAGCTGAATCTTTTTATTTATTCCTCTTTTTTTTAAATTAGAAGTACAAGACTGCCAAACAAAGAATGATACCCTAAGAAGTGGGCCAGCTGAGGAAGCTCCACGTGCTGAGAAGGATATTCTTGACTATTCTCAAAGATCTCCACTAGTAGTCCTTGAAAATGTTGAAGAAAATATCCACCCGGACACATTAATGCTACTGGTGGATAACATCAGTGCTCTTTCGGGAGATAGTACCTTCCATATTGAACAGATAAATGAGAAGAAGGCTGCAGTAGTAACCTTTCAGCAAAGCACTGGTAAGATCTCTAAGCTCATTGCTCAGATATTTAATATTTGGAGAATTTTATGGTGTACGATACCCTTTCCTAGTCGAGTGTGTTTCTGATACGTTGGACTTCAGTCCCTGTCACCTATAGTCACTTGGGAGGGGGGGTGTCACAAGAACTTGAACCCCACAAATCTATGAGAGTTGTTGATCAGGATTCTGATTCCTATATTGAAATGGCTGAAATAAAGGACATGTATCCTGAGTGTGGGAAAGGATGAGAGGGAAACCACAAATGGTCTTAAATAAAACTTGCTAAAAATGCTTATTGCCATCTGAATGTGGGCATGGATATTTTGGTACTTTATCTGCTGTTAAACAAATAGCTGCGTTTTCCACTGAGGGAACCAAGTAAAGTATAAAAGCATGCTGAAGAAGTTGTTCAGGGTCTTTCCAGCCTTATAGGAGGACCGACGTTTGTCCAGATCTGAATAAACATGTGACTCAGAGAGAGTTGGACTCTGCCTCTTTGTCTGTGCTGGAGCAGACTTAGTGCTCCTGCTTAACAGGAGCACCATAATAGCCCTTATAATTTTTTCTCAGATCTGTATCCCTTAATTTTTTTTTTTTTGTCTTTAACTCCCACCACTGCTAACCAGTTTTTTCCCTGTCAAGTTCTAATGAAAATTAAGAGTCCAGAACATCTTCTGGAGGCACAGAAGCTGAAGAACATTTCCATATTACCTAGGCATTTGTTCATGTCTCAATTGTTTTTAGAAACTTGGTGAAATGCGAGCTCTTCTGTTCCCATACCTGCAGATTACGAAATGCTTAATCTACTCTTCCTAATTTCAGAATGGTACTTCAAAAATTCTTTCATTCATGTAAGCAGCAGTCAGTAACCCTGCATAACGCTTTTCTATCCTTCACATGGGGGAGGGGGGGCTATGTTCTGGATTCTTTTTACATTGTTAAGCCATGTGAGTGATGGCTAAAGGAAAGTGTTAAAGGTAACTTGCTGCCATGAGATCATTTGGCCATCTACTTAGTACAGGGGTAGTCAACCTTGCTGGCTCAGGAATTCTGGGAGTTGAAGTCCACGAGTCATAAAAGAGCCAAGGTTGACTACCCCTGACTTAGTAGATGTGTTTTTCATAGGTAGATAAGAAAATAGGAACTACCTTTTTATGCCAGAAAACCACCTACTAGCTGATTCACCATTCTAATTCTAAAGAAGAATGAATGCCAGATGCTCTTCCTCCCTTTTTTAAAAGACATGCATAATTATTCATCATTATTGTTTTCTAGTTCCACTGTACTGGAAGTCCTTGGTCTATGACCTGGGGTCAAAATTCTGACAGCCATGGGTCCCTTGTGGTCACAGGATTGTATTTTGGACAACTGGCCTCCATTGCAGTATCCCATGGTTACGTGATCGCGATCTATGACATTTTTGCTGAAAACCAACCTTTCTTGCAAAAAATGGTTCATAGTGAACAATGGGTTTGCTTAATGACTGCAGCAGTCACTTGACAATCAGGATAATTCTCTTAATGACCATAACAAAAAGGATTGTAAAATTGGGTCAGTCATGACTTACTACCATAATGGGAAGGTTTTATAATGGTTCTAAGCTGAGGAGTACCTATACTATCTGCTAATTTATTTGATTAACCTCTCCACCCTTTTTCTCAAAAGAGCATTCAGTTCCATACAAAACTTCTTGATCTGAGCACACAGGTTGTTTTTAATCTGCTATGAATTTCCTGGGTGAAAGTGACATGTCTTCCCAGATATTGTCAATGCTGGGAGAGTGGGAGCCATCTGCAAACCCAACTCTTGGTGACTACATTGATACTTCCAAGTACTATTCTTGACAGTAGTATGGAAGTAGTTCGCTTTGACTTTTTTCAACCCAAGGTATTCCCTGAAAGTATCCTGTCCAAATAACAACCTGATATTA
>NW_015387118.1:579380-685085 GCF_001527695.2 Protobothrops mucrosquamatus
GGGGATTGGCCAGGGTTTACGAAAACATACAGATAACGTTGATCTGTCAAAACATCGTACAGATAGTCCTTGACTTACAACAGTTCATTTAGTAACATTCGAAGTTACAATGGCACTGCAAAAATGACTCATGACGGGTTTTTTCACACGACCATTGCCGCATCCCCCTTGTCATGTGATCAGAATTCAGATGCTCGGCTATTGACTCATATTTATGATGGCTGAAATGTCCCAAGGTCAGGTAATCGATCACCTTTTGCAACCTTCTGACAAGCAACATCAATGGGGAAGCTTGATTCGCTTAACAACCATGTTACTAACAACTGCAGTGATTCTCTTAACAATTGTGGCAAGAAAGATTGTTAACGGGGCAAAATTCACTTCACAACTGTCTCACTTAGCAACATAAATTTGGGGCTCAATTGTGTTTGTTAGTTGAGAGCTACCTATAATTGAATCATTAAACTCTGTCTGTTTTCACATGTGTGCACAGAAATGGAAAGCACATATTTAAGAGCTGCTGACTTCTATTTTTAGCCGCTGAAAATTTTCTCAAGCAATGTGCCAAGAACAGCAGGTTCCAGCAGTATAGATTTACAGCCAGACCTCTCGAATTGACTAATGTAATCAAAGTTGAGAATATTCCAGCTGCAACATCCAGTGAATTCCTAACTCTCTACTTTGAAAGTCCAAAACATGGAGGAGGGCAGGTGTCCGATATTCAGATGTTACCTACAGAAGATTCAGCTCTGGTTAAATTTGGTGATTCTCAAGGTAATTGTTCTATTTTTACACAAAAGGAGTTTGCTACTGCTTGGCTAGAAATCAAAAACTGATGGGGGAAGTTTGGGCACGTAACAGCATTGAGCTTGATGTGTGCATATCAATAGAATTTCAAATGGCAGAATTAGCAGAGAAGACACAACAGCAGCAGCCCAAAACTCATTATTACATCACAGGACAAAGATTGGAGCTTGTGAGACAGACAATGTGATTTTGTTGGCCTTTGCTTTACTCCCTGGATGTGATTTGCAGCGTAAAGAAATGAGCTTGAATGCTAATGAAAAACCATGGATGACATGAGGTTCGCAAGATGTTGAAAGCACATAATGTGACTTTTAAATCTGGCGATGTGCTGGCACTCAGAACAGCCAGAGCCAATTTGAAAAGTGCCATAAAAAGAGCAAAGCAAGCCCATTATCAGAAAGTTCAGAACTTTTTTAGGACCCAACGAACCCCTGGTGTATGTGGCAAGGCATCCAGGCCATTACATAGACTATAGGGTGGTTCCATTGTGTGGTAAAGGTGACACAGATTTTTTATACAAGTTGAACACATTTTGGGGTATCAAATAGCACCCCTGCGAGGAAAGCTGTGCCCCATCCTGACAAGCAAGTGCTTAGCTTCGATGTTGCCTCTATCCGGAGAACATTTGGAAAGCAGCAGGCCCAGATAATATCCCTGGTCATGTTCTCAGGGAATGTGCAGACGAGTTGACTTGTGTTCTTACAAATATTTTCAGTCTTTCACTGCAGCGGGCAGTGGTCCCATCGTGTTTTAAGATGGCCATTATTTTGCCAAAGCCAAAAAAGTCTACAATTATGGGTCTCAATGATTACGATCCAGTTGTACTTACATCCATCATTATGAAATGTTTTGTGAGGCTGATAAAGGAAATTATGTATAGCCTCCCTCCAGCTTCAGTTTGCTTACCGTCCAAATCGCTCTACAGAGGATGGTATTTTATCTGTTCTCCATCTGAACTTGGGCACTTAGAGGAAAGAATGCTGATTGTCGACTTCAGTTTGGTATTTAATACAATCATTCCTCACATCTAGTAGACAAACTGGGCCTTTTAGGCTTCAATATCCCTTTGTGCAACTGGATTCTTGATTTTCTTATTGATAGGCCCCAGTATGTGCAAGTTGGGACTAATATTTCTAACACCATTTTCCTGAGCACAGGTCCTCCTCAGGGCTGTGTCCTAAGTCTGCTGTTGTTCACCCTTTTGACCCAAGACTGTTGTGCTAGGTTTGCCACCAAATGATACAACAGTGGTGGGTCTTATTCAAGATGGCAATGAGAGTGCTTACTACAAGGAAGTAGAGGGTTTGGTGAACTGGTGTAACAAAAACAGCTTCATTTTAAACGTAGGAAAAACTAAGGAGATCATTGTCAATTTCAGAAAAGGCAGGCATAGCCACACACCTCTGTGTATTAATGATTCACTTGTGGAGATGGTTAGCAGCATCAAGTTTCTGGGTGTACAGCTAACAAGTAGGTTAGCTTGGTCTGTCAGCAGTAAGACACTGGTGAAGCGGGCACAACAGTGTCTGCCTTTTCTGCATCGTATGAGAAAGGTACATCTTCCTTCCCCTGTCCTTACCACTTTCTATAGAGCAGGGGTGTCAAACTGCTGGCCCGCGGGCCGGACGTGTCATCGTGAAGCCACGCCCACCCCATTGCCGGCAATGACGAAAAAGCTCCGATACGTTGCGCGACGTCACGTGACGTCAGGAGTTTGACATGTCTGCTATAGAGGGACGATTGAAAGCATCCTGTCATATTGCATTACTGTCTGGTTTGGAAGCATCACTGCTTCAGATAGGAAGACAGTGCAGAGAGTGTTAAAGATGGCAGAAAAGATTACTGGTAGTTCACTTCCTTCTATCCAAGACATAGTATATAAGTGATGCTTGAGCAAGATCCGCAGGATCTACACATCCTCTTCATGACTTGTTTTCCTTGTTAGGTTCTGGGAGGAGGGTTTGTGGTATCCAAAGGAGAACATCCACATTCAGTCAGTTTTGTTCCATATAGTATCAACCTTGCGAACAGTGATTTATATATGTGTGTGTGTGTGTGTGTGTGTATGTATGTAGCATGTATATATGTGTTATGCATGTGTATGGGTAGTTTTATACTTTTGAGAGCAGGCAACAGAATTTCATTTTTAATGTGGGCCAGTGTGCTCATAGTAAAAATGATAATAAAGGTTATCTTACTCATATGGAATGTTTATTGCAGAGTTGGAGTTGAAAGTTGTTTGCTGAAAGATATTAAGAGTATTATGTGATGAAAGTAAAGTGAGTTTGAGTGATACATGATGGGAAGAAGAATAAAAATTCACAGACCTAGGTTAGTATCTTTGTGGAGCCCCATCGTGTTTTATTGTGATGGTTATTTGTAGTCTAGAATGGTCAAGTTTTGTTTTATGTTCTTAACTTTTTTAATTCTGTATTTGCATTTTGTGAATTGCCCAGAGTAGGCAATTCATATTATTATGATAATAATAAATGGTTCAGTTTTGATCAGAGAATAAAGCAAACTTGTCTGATGTGGATGAAATATGAGGAATACTTGTGGTGACTTAATTAATCCATCAAAGATATATTAGGTAGTTGTGTTTGATGGGAAAATGGAGTGAATGATTGCAAGCTATGCACAAATGGCTAAAAATTAGGACAAGTAGATGATTGTGAATAAAGAGAAAATGTATGGAGAAATATTTAAACTTATAAATGTTGGTAGAAAGATGTAGTTTATTATGACAAATACAGCATATCAGCATTGAGCAAATGAATAATAATGGGGTTTTTTTAAAAAAATGCTGAAGAATTCCTAATTGATTTTTAGAAGCTGTGTTCCAAGAAATTTGAAAATTATGTTTGTTTTTTAAGTACTGTATATGTTCACTGCATGATATCTGAATTGTATCTATTTCTATTGCAACTTCTTATTCAAATTCTCAGTATATTCTATTTTTGTTTGTTTGTTTATAGCTGCCCTGACAGCATTGAAAAAGCAGCACTCATTAAATGGCCAGTCAGTCCTGGTTTATCCATTCTACAGTTCATTGGATACAGTTTTGTACGGAAAGGAGAAGCCACAAATCAAGATGCCGGAATCAATCAGTGTCCCTTTAGATCCTTATATATGGCAATTTCTACAAGGAAAGAATAAATTAATCCAAGAAATAGAGAAAGAAATGGCCAATTGTTTCTGTGAAGTAATATGGCCCCAGGCAACTTGTGAGCAACCAGAACTCATACTGTCTCCCTCCGCTATCTTAGCTAAGAAAAGAAAGTCCATAAAAGAATTGGCTAGGTCTTGGAAAGATAACGTTTCTGAGGAGTTTGCGTGCATCCTGTCAAAGTTCGGGACAGTTAAATGCAAAATCATTCCAGAAGCATGGGAGACCCTTGAAAGCAATTTGTTAAAAAATGTATTGGCCGTGCCGGACGACTCCAAAAATTGTGTTACTCTAGCTGGTTTTGCATTCACTGTGGATAGTGTGGAGAAAGAGTTGAGGGAATATATAGAACATTTGACCAAGGATGCTGAAATAGCCGGGCAAACATTACAGCAAACGTTGTCAATTTCCCCAGTAAAGTATAAAGTTTTGCAGCATATCTTGCTAGAAGAGAATATCAGTGAGAAAAACACTCGGCTGAAATGGAGTTATGATGCTTCAACAAAGCAGTTGCAACTGAATGGGATACCTACAGAGGTTTACAAAATGAAAAGTGACTTACTAGAGAAGATGTTAAGGATAGTGGAGAAAAATGTCAATATTCATCCTTCTATTTTTCAATTCCTACAAAGGGCAGACCCTGTTAAGTTGTGGAGCCTGTTTACAGCAAATAAAATTAATGCTGCCTTTGAACTTACACATGATTCTATAGCTTTGGTAGGATATCCCCCTGAAAGCCTCTTAAAAGCAGAGGAACAAATAAAGAAATGCTTGAATCACAAATGCATTACATTGAAGGATCAGGAACTCATCCACAGAAAGCAATGGAAAGAACTAATTAAACATCTTCAGAAGCTAAATAATTCTGTTGAAGAAAGTGTAATAATTGAGGACTGGATTGATTTGGATGGAGATGCTAAAATTATTGTGGCTGGTTATACAAAAGTTGTAGCAGATGTCTACCAGCAACTTTCTGATTTTGTTGTAAGAAACACCCACATGCAAACAGTAATTCCTGCCAGGTCAGTGGGTATGGTGCAGTTTATAGAGGAGGAAAAACAGAAGGTTTGGTGTGATTTGAACAAGAAAGGCCTGATCATTAATTTTGGACTCAGGCCAAAACAGAAGGACATTGTCTTGAGTGGACCCAAAGTAGAAGTGACAGAGGCAGCAGTGATGGTAAAACAAATGCTGTCTTTACTGCACTCCGTGAATGTAGTGTTTGATAAACCTGGAGTGAAAGACTTTTTCAAAAACCAAGAACATTACTATGTTAACCAAGGGAAAAAAAAATTCAACTGTTTGATCAGATTGCAAAGAGATGATGAGAAAAACGGAGGTTCTGTGGAAACTCTACAACACCTTCAAACCAAGGTAGACTTAAAAAATGGTGTGGTGATACAGGTCTGTATGGGAGATCTGACCCGTTATCAAGCGGATGTTGTGGTCAACGCATCAAATGAAGCACTGAAGCACATTGGTGGCCTTGCCAATGCTTTGCTAAAAGCGGCTGGCCCACAGTTGCAATATGAATGTGATGGTCTCATACAGAAACATGGAGAGCTGAAGCCTGGCTGTGCAGTAATCACAGGAGCTTGGAACTTGCCGTGTAAACAGGTGATTCATGCTGTTGGGCCAAGATGGACCAGTGCCAACAAAAAAAACTGTATACAACTATTAAAGAAAGCTGTAAGGGAAAGCTTAAAACTGGCAGAAAAATTCAGTCATCGCTCCATAGCTATCCCTGCCATAAGCTCTGGGATTTTTGGATTCCCAATAAAAGAGTGCACTCATTCCATTTTAACAGCCATTAAGGAAACCTTAGAAGAATTTTCTGAGAACAGCAGCCTGAAACAGATTTGCCTGGTTGATACGACCCCCAAAACAGTTCAGGCTTTTTCTGATGCTTTACGCGAAGTGTTTAAAAGTGGACCACCCCAGCCCACATCACTGTCTTCTCGATCAAACAGTCAACGTATGGAGAGTAAAGACGATCTTGTAGTGACTTCTCATGAAGGTCTGAAACTTATCCTAGAAGAAAAAGGCATCGAAGATGCTACGGTAAGTATTTATATTAGCAGAGGAACTTAAATTATCTTAAATGCAGCTAAAACATATTTTTATTCATTTAGAACCATTTATATTATGCTTCTAAAATGCTGATATTTCATACTGAAGGAGAAGTCTAAAACAAAATTGACATCTGAATACGACTTCTCCAGTGCCTAGATGGATTCGTTGTGTTAAGATTAGAATTAGGTGCACATCTTGGAGAAGACTGGAATAGTCTTTTAATCTTGACTAATTTTAAAGGTTCTTGCCTTTGGAGAGAAGATTCTGAACCAGGGATATGATGCATGAGTAGTAGAAAATTCTACTTTTCACATTCGGGCAAAGGATATGGACTGATTTTCCATGCTCTATTTCGTAGGTTCTGTTAATCGAAAAGGCATGCTTAAACCTTGATAATGGAAGGAAGTGCTAGTGATTTCTCTGTCACTCGTCCAACCTCTAGAATGAATAATCCATGCCAAATTGGGAACTAATTCATTATGATATGAGTCATTGGCGATGGAGTTGTAAGAAATTAGCAACCCTTTTCCCATACCGTTCCCATTCCCTGCTGGAATCTCCAGTGAATCAAAGATGTCTCATTTGTTTGTTTTCTCCCTGTGTTACCTTAATAACAGCATCGTGGGTCAAAGAATACTCTGATACACATACTTAGCTCCTAGTCAGTTAATCTTGTAATACATAAAATCTTATTGGAAGTAGGGTTGCCAGGTGTCCACTATTTGAGTGGACAGTCCACTTTTTTCACATTATGTTCACTATTTTTTTTCCACAAAACAGTGGACATTTTTTATTCAAAAGCTTTATGATGAAATGGTACGTAATCTAAAGCTGTACAGTCTACTTTTTTTACTACTTAACACCCCCCCCCCCGCTTGTCCGCTATTTTTTGGAAGCAGACCTGGCAACCCTAATTGGAAGTAATTTTAACATGGCTTTGATTCCAGACAGATATTATCGTAAGCACTATTGGCGAGGATCTAAAGCTTGGCGTAGGCCCACTTTCAAAAGCTGTGCTGCAGAAGGCTGGAGTTGAGCTTCAAGATGAGTTCCATCAAATGGTCCAAGATCAAGGAGCCCTAGACAACTGTGTAATTCCAACCCACGGGCATAATCTTGCCTGTCTTTTCTTGTTCCACGTTATAGTTCCACAGTGGGATGCAGGAAAAGGGAATGCAATCAAGGTACTGGTTCATTTTGCTTCCTTGTTTGCTGTAATTGTCTTGGAATATAATGTTCACGAGTCAAAAAGAAGGATTGTTTATGACCCTTGTTTATAATCTTATGTCTCTACATGAAATTAACAATTTAGGTTAAAGAATAGTGGAAACCGATACTTCCTTTTATGCTCCTTGTGCATATTCAAGGCAGTTTCTTGAGCTTTGCCAATACTTTCCTGGGCATTCTCAATGGCTCTGCTACACAGTTTTGGTTTTAACATCTGTCTTTGTGTGTTAATTTGCACTAAAGTTACAAAGCATGTATGCTAAATTGTCCATCTTATTCCTGAATACTTTATATATTTGAAGATAAGCTAAGAATTTTGGGTGCTAAAATGTACCTAAAAATGAGTTCGGCTTATCTGCAGATGGGTTTATCTATGAGGATATATAATCATATATGAACATATATATACGAGGGTAATTCGGAAATAAACCTCTGTTTGGTTATCAATGACAGACGCAAATACTGAACTTTTATTATACACGTTAGAAAAGTACATTACATTACTTTTTGACATAATCGCCAATCAAATTGAGGCACTTGTTATGATATTTTACAAGGTTTGAAATTCCTTCTGCAAAAAAATCTCCCACCTGGGAATGAAGCCACCCTGTAACAGCATCATGAACTCATTCGGTGTGTTTTGTGCTCCTCAGAAAGGAGCTTTGGTACCCAACAAGCACAGAACTTGTAGTATCCCAAATTTTCTGTCACTACCTTGTACAAAACAGTCTGAGAAATTTGGGGAAAGTGTAAAGAAAGTGCAGATATTGTGAACCAATGGACTTCACGGATCTTTTTGTCAATTTCCTGCACAAGTTCATCACTGATTATAGATGGGCGGCCACTTCTTGCCTCATCGTGCACGTCAGTTTGTCCATCTTTAAGCATGCGACACCATTGACATACAACACCTTCACTCATCACGTTTGGCCCATAAACATTACACAGTTCGCAATGAATCACAGCTACCAAAAGTTTTTTCGCACACAGGAATCGTATTACTGCACGCACTTCACATTTGGCGGGATTTTCTATGGCAGAATTCATTTTCAATTGATCTAGCGGACGAGTCAACTGCAACACAACCTTCTCTTTCCACTCCTCACTGCCTACTGAATTACTGTGCAAGGTGCCATAGGACGGGCGTCGCTGTCTCTGCCTATTTCTCGCACATGCTCAAACGGAGGTTTATTTCCAAACTGCCCTCGTGCTTGTGAATAAGCCCATCTGTGTATAAACCAATCTTTGAATTTTTAATTACGGTAAAATACCATAACAAATTTGGAACACCTTATCCATGGGTGACATATTTTCCATTGTATTTTGGTTAAAAATTTTGACAGTTGACTTATCTGCTTAGCTCTCCATGTTTTTCATATCCCTGTCTTTATGTATGAATGAGGTTGATCTGTGCATACCTCTTGTCTATTCTGGCTCCTAAGTTAAGCCTTGTCTTAATATTGGGCCTTTTAAAGCATGAATGTGAAATATTGCTTTCTATTTTACAGAAACTTCAAAATATTATGAGGAAATGTCTAGAGAGGACTGAAATGTTATCATTAAAGTCTATCTCATTCCCAGCCATTGGGAGTGGAGGTTTTAATTTTCCAAATTCTGAGGTGGCTAAATGTATGTTTAAGGAAATACTTACATTCAGTAGAAAGAAGAATTTCAAGTCCCTTCAGAAAGTTCATGTTCTCCTACATCCAAAAGATAAAGACAATATAAAGGTAATGTTACTTTTCTTCTAAATAAGAAATTGCCGTTTGTTTTTAAGAAACCTCAAACTTTACCTCACAAAAGAAATTGTAAATGTCTAGCTAATAATTACAAAATAATTGCAGCAGCAGCCAAGCTGGATTGTTGGATGGGCATCTACTTTCCCAGATACATTCAAAGGTGGTCCACATATCTTCCAAACTTACAAAGTGATTTGCTTGATTTTGGCTAAATTAATTAATTAATACATTCATTTTTATCCCATCTTTACTATTTTTGTAAATAACTTAAGGCGACAAATATCCAACACACTTTCCTTGTCCTATTTTCCACAAAACAACAACCATGTGGGCTGAGAGAGAGAGACTGGTCCAAAATAACCAGGGTAATTTTTTATGGCTAAGATGGGAGTTGAACTCATGGTCTCCTGGTTTCTAGCCATTACACCAAACTGGCTCTCTTACCAAACTTAATGTTTTGTTTTGTTAAGGTTTGTGACATGGTATATTCAAATCCAGCCAAATGTGATTTATCCTTTTAACCATGTTTAAACATTCTATGGCAGTGGTGGCGAACCTATGGCACGGGTGCCAGAGGCGGCACTCGGAGCCCTCTCTGTGGGCACACGTGCCGTTGCCCCAGCCTTGCCTCCCCCCGCGACCCCCTCCTCTCCAGCAGCCCCCCCTGAAGGAGAGTTGCCCCCGAGCATGGCCCACACGGAGCATGCAGCCAAGGACATGGCAACCAGGCAGCGTAGACAAAACTGCCCTCACACCCCATCATGCAGTTGATGCTGCAGGGTGCGGGCAGAGGGTGTGGCCGCCATAGCGCTGCTGGGCTGCCTGGGCGATCTGCGGCGGGCCCTGGAGGCAGTGAGTTGTCCTGTGGGCAGGCGGGGCAGGGGGATGGAGTGGGGGCGGGGCCAATTTTTGGGCACTCGGTCTCTAAAAGGTTCGCCATCACTGTTCTATGGAGTAGTGCACATATCACTCTGATCCTATTTGGCTGTATCTTTACTCATCCAATCAATCACCTCTTCTGCTTAAAGATAAGCATCAGTGATGTCTTTCAAGACAGTCAAATTAAGCAGTTACCTACAGCCCCATGGTTTTGGCAGGGTAGTGGTGGAGCAATTTTGCCATAATGTTAGTAAATTTTAGTAAAAATATAGAGTTAACAGCTTGCTGGCTTCCCCCTATTCAGGAAGCTGTTATATTTTACTGAAGATGTTGGATGCACCTATTTTTAGTAGAAACACTCATTATATCAAGGGGCATCCAATGACACTGTCCCTCATGACCCCCAAATTTGTGAGTCCTTTACCCCCAGTGCCATTATTCAATTTTTGTAAGAATGGTTCCATGGTGTTATTGTTCCTTTTTTGCAAAGTTTTGGAAACAGATGGATAACTTTCCCCCCTAGGCATTTACAGAGGTTTTTCAATCTGGGATTGATGGTGTTCTCCAGGCTGCGTCACCGAGCAGTGAAGAAATGGCAGGTAATGGGTGGGCTCAGTTGGACGGACTTTTCTTCTTTCTCCACCTTTTTCTTATTATGAGTTCCAGAACTATATTAGGTCCAACTGGGATGTAACATGAGTTATATGTGGACAGGCCTTCCTTTAAATAATATCAGTAATAGCTACTAGAAGAATGGAGGGACCACATTTTCAGAAGATGTTTTATACCAGGGGTCCTCAACCTCCGGCCCATGGCCCACTACTGGGCCTTGGCCCATTTGGAACCGGGCCATGGAAGTGGCAGGTAAGTGCGTGCGCCCATGCCTCACACATAGTCATTCCCTCTCCCTCCGCCCCCCGCCAGTCTGCAAAGCCGGAAAGACTGGAGATCTTCTGTTTTATACTTTCTTTCAGAATGGCCATGAACACATATGCAAAGCCATAGCATGATTTGGTTGGTTTTGGTAGTTAATGCACTGTACAAATACAGCTATTATTGTTTGTGAATCACAGCTTAGTATGATTTGTTTATTTATTTGTATCCTGCCTTTATTATTTTTAAAAATTTCTCAAGGGAGCGAACTCCTCCTCTTTTCCCAACAACAACAATCCTGTGAGGTGAGTTAGGCTGAGAGAGAGTGACTGGCCCAAAGCCACCCAGCTGGCTTTCATGCCTCAGGTGGAACTGGAACTCACAGTCTCCCACTTTGTAGCCTGGTGCCTTAACCACTAGACCAAACTTATGAAGCACAAACTAGAGTAGAATGACTTGTTCAGCAAATCCTTGATGATTATAATGTTTCCCTGAATTATTTCAGCATATGAATGAGCCACATTTTTTTCCTCTTGGAAATGTCCTCTTCTTCTTCGGGCAAAGAACTGTTCTAGTGAGGCACATGCAGTTTCAGTGGCCTTTTTGGGGGCACTTCTATTAAAAATTTGGGGACATTTGCTAGATCTTGATCATAGATTTTCTAATTTCACCCTTTGGTGGTCATGGAAAAATCGGCAGAGTTGAGTAGCATCTTAGATGTTCAATGTGCCACTTTTAAGAGTAGCATTTCCCAGATATGCAGCCCTTATTGATTTTTTTTACTAGCTCTTGAAATAGGTATTTATATCTTTTACAAGGAATGGGAGGATAGTGCTCAGTCCGTGGATATCATGAAGATGGCGCCAATGTCAGCCTCGGTGAAATGCTATCTGATAGTTTTGTTATTTTCTATTATTTGCTGTGATTCACTTCGAATTCCATACTCAAGAGACCAATTGTTAAGCATCAAGAAATGTTTTTTTAATGGGCAGCTTTCTGTGACTTCTCTCCCCCCCTTTACAAACAAAGAAGAGATTCTAATACAAATACAACAAAATCAAATGCAAACCATTTTATTCTCCACGAGAGTTTTCCTCATTTGTCCTATTTGCAGTGTACATTTTGCCACAAGCTTGCACAAATAAAGCATTGCAAACTCTTGCTGACCAGATTATGTGGGCTGAAGAAAAAAATCTTGATTCACTCCTCATTGTGTTAACTTAAGCCAAGAGCTACCAAAATACTTTGAGCACATTAACTGTCTTGCTAGATGCAAGAATACTTTAGACCACTGCTACACAACACTAAAAAATGCCTATTGGTCTTTACCACGAGCAGCTGTGGGACACTCTGATCATTGTATGATTCACCTTGTACCTGTTTATAGACGAAGGCTTAAAACCATAAAAACAACAATTAAATCAGTGAAGTCTTGGACAGAGAAGGCAAAGCTAAAGCTACAGATTTGCTTTGACTGCACTGACTGGAAAATTTTCGAAGATACCTGCCAACTTGGATGAACTCACAGATACTGTAACATCATATGTTAGTTTTTGTGAAGATCCATGTGTGCCAACCAGAAACTTGCGAATATACAGTAACAACAAGTCTTGGTTCACAGCTAAACTCAGTGGCGCATGCAGTTTCAGTGGCCTTTTGGGGTGCACCTCTATTAAAAATTTGGGGATATTTGCTAGATCTTGATCATAGATCTAATTTCACTCTTTGGTGGTCATGGAAAAATCGGCAGAGTTGAGTAGCATCTTAGATGTTCAAGGTGCCATTTTTAAGAGTAGCATTTCGCAGATGTACAGACCTTATTCCCTTGGATACAGAAAAAGAAAATGATTTTATTTACTGGATCTTGAAATAGGTGTTTATATCTTTTAGAAAGAATAGGAGGATAGTGCTCAGTCCAGGGATATAAGTGCTATAACTCAATCATACTGCTTTTCTCAATCACATTTTTCTTTGGATCCCTTTCTACTTCAGCTTTAGGGAGTAATGAAATGAAGATTGGATCCATTACCTTCCAGTCAATGATAGGAGATATTATAAAGGAAAACACAGATGTCATTGTGAATGTGACCAATGAAAACTTTACATCCAAATCAGGTATTGAATTTCAAATGAACATCTTCTGAACATCGTAATAAAATAAGCTGAGTGCTCATTCTTGGTGAGACAAAAAGCTATCTGGATATGCAAAAGTCTGTTTGCATGTGTATGAATGAGTGAGAGTGAAAAATGAAGATTCATTGAAATAACTGAGGAATTTAAACTATTTTCTTGTAACCAGAGATGTTCATTGTTTACTTTCATACATATTCCTCTTCCCTTTTTCATATCTTTACAGGTGTCTCCAAAGCAATTTTGGAAGCTGCAGGACCTGAAATTGAAGCAGAATGTGTAAAACTTGGTAAGGTGCAACAAGAAGTCCCATTGGGTTAGGTAATAGAGGAGTTGGCAGAATTCAATTGCCAAATATAGTTTGCTTGGTATTTCCTAGATTATTTAATGATAGTTCTGAATACATTTGTCAGTATTATTCTGCAAGTTAGTTGTTGTTGTTGTAAAGAAAGATCTATGAATCAGCAGGAGGCAACGTGCTGATGAAAAAGAGATAAATTTTATCTGGATCCAATTAGGAAGCCAGACACAAATCTACACTTTTCCCCCCCAGTAGTATATGGGTTGCAGCAGGGGGGGGATTAGTTAAAAACTAAATTTGGAAACCTTTTTTCCCATTTAGTTCCTTTTAGAATATTGGGAATTGTAATCCCAACATGTTTGGGCTGGGGAAAGAGGCTGTGTTTGGTTATGAGAAAGAAAAAAGCCATTTGGAGATTTGTGATCATCTAACTCAGGGTTGTCAAAACTCAATTTCATTGAGGGCCACATCAGCATTATGGTTGCCCTCAAAGGGCCAGTTGCTGTCCCTTCTCTCCCTCAGGCTTGCCCCACAGAAGCTTCTCCTATTCTATCCCCTTCTCTCCCTCAGGTTTGCCCCACAGAATCCTATCCTATCCTATCCTATCCTATCCTATCCTATCCCCTTCCGTCCCTCAGGCTTGCCCCACAGAAGCCTCTCCTATCCTATCCCCTTCTTTCCCCCTTCACTCCTGCTCCTTCCTGCCAAAACCCCTCCTTTTATATCCTGGAGTTGTACACGCTAATCCTAGGGTCTCGGTAGAGCCCCAGAAACACTGCAGCTTCAGCTGACTCTCCCCTAGACCTCTCTGACACTGCCATCACTTCAGCTCACCCTCCCCCACATATACTCAATCACCTCCTCCTACTAGTCTGCTTGTGGGCCAGATCTAAACACATCACGGTCAGGATCTGGCCCATGTGCCTTGAGTTTGACATGTCTGATCTAACTGAAGAGAGAGATGCAGATTGAAGCAATGCCCAAAAATTGGGTATTCTTTACTTTTCTCTGCATGTTCCAAAGAAGGCTGTATTTCTACAATTTGACTTTAAAAAGAACACCCAATTTTTCGGCAATGTGCCAAAAATGTCTTTGCAGTAGGCAACAAAGGGCGAACAGTTGTCAGAGTTTATAGTTGGTGCTCTCCCTTAAGAAGAGAGCACTGAATTTAGTAGGCTATATGCCAAGGATATAGTTCATGGAGAAGTTATCATTTTCATTTTTCCAGCCTCTCAGCCTCACAATGGATTTGTAACAACACAGAATGGCAAACTAACCTGTAAAAAAATTATCCACCTGGCTCCTTGCTCCAGCATCCAAATACTGGTCTCCAAAGTTCTTCAGGAATGTGAAGCAAAACAGTATGCCTCTGTAGCCTTCCCTGTAATTGGAACAGGTTTGTATTTCCCCCCCTGCCCCTCCCAGATAATCATTTGTGCTTTTCCAGAATAAAGCTTTCATTAAGGAGGAGCCTATGTCCTAAATCCTAGCGACAGTCTCCTAAATTAGCTCATGGGTAGAAAATGTGAACTGTTGCTCATATGGACAAATTCCAGTGTTCTATGTTTGAACATGACAAAGGAGATGAATTTCCCCTATATTCCCATCCTCAAAATGAAGTAGGATCAATCTTTGACTTTCTGTTTTGTTACAGTTGACTTCTTAATTTCTCCTTCATGACTTCCATTCATTTGCAGACAGCAGCCCCCTTGGTGTGTTTAGGACTCTTAGGGAATAATAGAGCTGTAGGCTATACTTAGAAGTTGAAATAACATCCTAGAAGAATGCAGTGGCAAACTCTTCATGTGTTGCTCTTAAGTAAACTTCATGAAGGTGTCCATGAAATCCTTGGGACTTCAAGCTTGCCTTGGATGAGATTTAACTTGTCTTTGTTGTTGTCTTCATCCTGCTTTCAGGCTTTTATCTTAGATATAAAGTAAATAACCAGGGGTCTACTACTCCTTGTGATCTTTTGAACCCAGACTCAGCACATCATAGGCAAACTGAGAGGGAATAGAGGAGAAAATGATGATGTATACATCATGATACAAAGGGATAGCTTGCATTAGATATGTCATAGCATCATGAAGTGTATTGTTAACATTTCATGTCATTACAGATTGTTATGGATCATGATGCATAACAGCCTTATCTGAGAAGTTTAATTGTTGAAAATCAGCTTCATTTTTTACATGGACAGCACAGTAATTCAGCTGCACAAATTCTATACTGTAATTCACTTAACACATTTAAGAAACAATAGAGGGTAAAACTAGCATGGTAAACAAAAGCCCAAACAGAGAAGTCCCTAGAGAAGAAAAAAAAGTCCCACAGATTTTGCATGCAGTTTCCAGACCAGAGGTGTCTGTTGAATCTGGAGATTCTTTTAGAATAACCAAAAATCTGTGCAACGATGCTGCAACCTTTTCTCCACCTCTTGCATATAATATAATAAATAATAATAACAATAAAGTTGGAAGGGACCTTGGAGGTCATCTAGTCCAACCCCTCTGCTCAGGCAGGAAATCCTATATCATTTCAGACAAATGGCTGTCCAGTCTCTTCTTAAAAACTTGCAGTGTTGGAGCATTCACCACTTCCGGAGACAGGTTGTTCCACTGGTTAATTGTTCTAACTGTCAGGAAGTTTCTCCTTAGTTCTAGGTTGTTTCTCTCCTTGATATATATATGTTTGTGCAGTATCAGTGCACATATAAAAGGGGTGGATTGGGGATTGCAATCCAGATTTCAACATTTTCCCCAAGTAGACATCCATTGCCCCCACTTATTTTGAATCCAAACACTCATGATAGTGCAATGTATCAATTTCCTAGATCTCATCCTGAAAACTATTAAAACTGAGGTCCTGACTACAAAAGACTCATGTAGATCTATGGGGGAGGCTGTTTTTGAGGGTACTACCAGTGACTGACCCTTAAAGATTTAAAATTGCCACATTTGGATACCCCCTGCTCTAAAGGCTAAACTTGATGCCAGTGATGAAAGAAAGGCAAGAAGTAAATTAAATTCATGGTACATACCCATTCTATAAGGGAAGTAGGCAACATTCTGCTTGACTGATTGGTTGTTTTAAAAATGCATCTTGATTTGTGGGAATATATGAGGATAATGCTATATAGCAAATGTTAGCAACTCACAAATAAAGAACCAATGGCCTTCCAGATATAAGATTCTTGCATATTCTTGAATCATAGCTTGAATGATCAGCAGTTAGGGATGATGAGAATTGTAGTCCGATATCTGAAAAGGCATGGCTGGCCCATCCTTGCTTTGAATCTCTCATTGTAATAAGTACTAACAATAAGTATATTTTGTTGAGTTTTCTCTGTTGTATCTGATACAGGTCAAAGAAGAGGGAGTCCTGACGAAGCAGCTGATGATATCATCAGTGCAGTTGCTGACTTTGCAGGAAAACAGTTGCCTCGATACTTGAAACTTGTTAAAGTTGTTGTTTTTCAGCCACATATGCAAAAATCCTTTTCCACCATTTTGGAAAATAAAGGTCAGACATTGCCCATTTCTGAATCTATGTCTTCTAAGTTTAAATTTAAAGTAGTGAGTTCATTTACTGTGAATGTTCTTTTCCATTTTTTTTCCTCTTGAGTGTGCACTTACAGAATTTCCCTTTTGCTTATAGCATTTCTAACTGATAGGAAGTCACCTGCTAAAAAGAAAAGTTTTATAGTGTTGGAAAAGAAGATTGAGACGTCATCTTTTGAGATATGTGGCGAAAACTGGAAAAAGGTGGAAGAGGCTGAAGGCTGGCTAAGAAAATTGATTTTCAAGGAACAGACAGAAAATCTCATTGTTGATGAGTTGATAGACACATTTGCTGATGCCGAAATCAAGAGACTGAATGACCTCCAGAAAAGATTGAATATTGCCATCCATCTGAACAAGACGGAGTCCCCTCCTTTTATTTTGGTATCTGGTATCCCCCGGGATGTCCTCACTGCTTTCACAGAAATCCAGAACCTATTAAAAACACTTAAAGCTGACCAGGAAAAGAAATCCAAGGCAGAACTTGTTAACGTTTTGGTTGAGTGGCAGTTTTTTGCATATGGAAATGTCTTTCTACCTTTTGATACATTAAGTAACCTTGATTTAGAAGATGCTAAAATCAGCAAAAAGGGACAAATTCAGATCCAAATACAGGGACAGAAATACACAGCCGACCTGAACAAGATGTGTGTTGTAGACAGCCAAGGAAAAAGTATGAAAATTAAACGTGTTGGAAAGGATGAAGGTAATGAACATCTTAAATAACTGAGGTTGGCTAGATTACTGCTTTGGTCACCTGTCAAAAATCTCCCCATGCTTTAAAAAGAGTGCAAATGGGGTAGGGCAAGGGTACAAGACAGATGAATGTGGGTGTATCACATGGAATTTGTTTTAAATTAAAGTGAACAGACCTGGCATCAAAACATGACTGTCAATTCCATACTGGATGTGCAAGACTTGTTCATGTGTAGAGCAGGTGTCCCATGTGTTCATTTTCCAGCCAGAATTTTAGGCTTGTTTTCACTATTTGGTAGGAATTGGTACTACAGTATTCCTTTCCCCAAAGTGAAGGAATCAGTGAATAAGTTGATACAATGCTTGTAACTTCCCCCGTGTCTGGAGACATTTTTCTTGGCCTATATCAGGCTTCCTTCTCCATCTGAATTTGAAGGTTTTCAACTTTTTTCTTTAAAAAGAATCAGAATCAATGGGAAGGTGATACATCTACCAGACTCTAGAATCATCTTTATTTGTGAGAATGTATTTGGATTTCATTGTAAGCAGTTGAGGCATATTTGTAGTATAAAAAAATGGGGACAGGCTGAGAGCATCTCTATCGGAGTAGAGGATTGTTGAGTATGTCTTTTGAAATTGAACATGTCCACTATGATAGCCAGTTTCTGAAAAAAATCTGCAATGTTTGCAAAAAATCTAAATTATCTTAATTGGTTAATATATTAAGTGACCAAAAACAATTTATTACCCTAGAAATTGCTCTTGAAACATGATGCCCAAGAAGTACTCTAAAAACATTTGCAATTTGTAAATTGCTCTACTAAGGAGAACATAAACTTCCAAGTCTATAAATAGTGCTTCTTTGGAAGCTAAGTAGAAAGAAAAGAAAGGTGGTTAGTTATTGGAGGAAAAGAGTCAACAGGAATGTAGTTTATGTGGGAGCAAAATGAAAAGATGGAAATAGTTGTTTAGAAATAGAAATAGCATTTAGACTTATATACCGCTTCATAGTGCTTTACAGCCCTCTCTAAGCGGTTTACAGAGTCAGCATATTGTACTCAACAATCTGGGTCCTCACTTTTCTGACTTTGGAAGGATGCAAGGCTGAGTCAACCTTGAACTGTTCAGACTCAAACTCCTGGAGTGAGCAGTGAGTTAGCCTGCAGTACTGCATTCTAACCACTGCACCACCATGGTTCTTAAGACTCCTGATACTTAGTTTGTGAGTGCTGATGGGACAGTTGTGATGATGAAAAATAATTGTTCTGTGCAGAGTTGCCAAACCACGGTGAAGATTTTAACAAAAAATGTAATTGTCAAAGTTCCGACTGACGAACCCAACAAAATAAGCACAGCTGACACGATCCAATCTCTAATGCAAAACTTTATTGAGTACAGCATTTTGACACAGATAAATGGAAAACCAGCTCTGGTTATTTGGTGCCAAAATCAGTATATTAAAACTATAGAACCTCCCCTCCCCCTAATAGGGCAGGTCACATTGTCCAATAAAGTGTCAGACAATTATTATGAGAACAAGTCTTCAGTTCTCCGTAAACAATTCTTGAGCACCTTGGTTCTCACTGCCTGGCAGCTTGGCACCTCCACTTTCCATGCCACCCTCCCCCGAGTCTGTAGGCAAGCTAAGAAGCAGTAATTGTTGAAGCAGCATAAGCATTCTTTGCAGCTTGACAGTAATGCACAAGGGGAGATAATTGCGAATTCCATTGATTTCAAACTTATGCACAGTGCTGTTTTCTGGTGGGTTATGTCACTATTTTAACAAAATGTTTATTTTTCAGGCAAACTATTAGAACATCTTCCTGAACATTGGGAAGATATGAAAGGAAATCATGTCAAACTGGTTCCACTACAGCCCACAGCAGGAGAATATAAGGACATTGTAAAAATATTCCAGATTGGCTGCCCTACGTTCACAATTGAAAAGGTGACATTTGATCTGAATTTAAGGAAGCAAATAACCCCAACACACCTTCCTTCTATTTTTGCCACAACCACCACCCTGTGAGGTGGGTTTTGGCTGAGAAAGAGTGACCGGCCCAAAATCACCCAGCTGAAAAGGGCCACTTTTGTGTTCCACAACTTTATATCCCGTACAACACCAGTGGGCTTCCGTTTTGAATTCTTGAGTGGTGTTGAGCATCAGTGATTGGCTACAGGATTGGCTCAAGAGTTGGTAATACCTTCACATGGGAAAAGAAGTAGGATAATGTGTAACACCCAGAAAGTGAGAATATTCAAATACATCCTGTATCTATATCACCAGTATAAAAGAGAGGAAGGAGAAAAGAACTAGAATAGCTAGGAAATATCTCATTGAGTTGAAGTCAGTGTCCATATTCCTTCACAATTTTAATCCTTTAAACTGAAGGTCAGGTAGTAACAACAGCAATAACACTTCTATACCACTCCATAGTGCTTTACAGTACTCTTGAGCAGTTTACAATATCAGCATATTGCTCCCAACAGTATGGGTCCTCCTGTTACTGACTTCAGAAGGATACAAGGCAGAGTCAACCTTGAGCCCCTTAAGGATCGAACTCCAGTTTGCCTGCAATACTGCACTTTAACCACTGTGCCACCAGGGGTCCTTAGTCATTGGAGTCTGTATTGTATTAGACCAGGCATATCAAACTGCCAGCCCATGGGCCGGATACATGACGCCGAAACCACGACCACTCCATTGCCAGCAATGGGGAGAAAGTTGCGATACCTTGTGTGACGTTACATGGCATTGCAAGTTTGACATGCCTGTATTAGACTATTGAACTCCACTCCATGTCCTCCATGGTTCTGGGTCTGCTACATCTACTTGTGAACTGAGTCACAACGCTTAACAGTCCTTGCTGACACTTTCTCCACCATCAAATGTCTTCTGACCACAAAGCAGCCCAATACTGACAAATGAAACTTGCTGCTGCTGTCTCAGTAATTCCATCTTCCATATTTCCAAGTGGTGGCCATAATAAACCTAGATCTACAATGATTGCTTTTGCATACATCTGCCCCATTTTGAATTTAGCAATAGGAAAAGCATTCCAAAGGGAATATAATTCACTGAATCTTGATGTTCGTGAGGGGCATTTTCTGAAGTTTTACCCAGATATGATAGCAGTGGTGTCACTGGCCTTTCCATAATCCCGAATAGCCACAAAAGAAATTGCATTTATTTTGCCTGTAGTGATCTTCTGAAGATATTAGGCATACAGCTTCTGAGTACTTTTAATGACTTTTATAGTTATGTTGCTGTTTTTGTTCAAGGTTTTTTTAAAAATTCAACAGTACAGCAGTGACATGGGCAGTTATATAAATTTAATAAATTAAAATAAATAAACACAGTCCCATGCGTGTTGAATAAAGACAATGCAGAGGACCTGACCTTTTTGGCGAGAAGTGAACACGTAAGAGACTCTCCTTGCCAATTCTCCATTGCGACCTTTCTTCTCAGATTGTTTATTTCTAATCTTAGCATAGTCACCAAGGGAGAATGATAAAACTCACGGGAGATGAATACAGATATTGTATGGTGGGGAATGATACTGGTAAATGAATAATAACGTTTTACCTTTGCAATCTTTGTAGATTGACAGGGTACAGAATCCTTACCTCTGGCAAGCCTATCAAGTCAAGAAAAAGCAAATAGATACACAAAATGGGCATGGAAACAATGAGAAGATCCTTTTCCATGGGACTTCCTTTTCCACAGTGGTGTCAATTTACCAGACTGGCTTTAACCGCAGTTATGCTGGAAAGAATGGTAAGATCCTTCCAAGCAGATATAAGGGAATATGACATAAAGCACTGAGTTTCAAAGATGTATAAAGATCTTTAAAAAGCAGCCCAACAGCATCTCCTCTCTCCTCTCCTCCTTGCAAGGTTTAGTAAAGAATCTGATTAAAAAAAAAACTAGAGAAAAAAAAGACTTGCTGAAAAGAATACACTGTCAAAAGAAAAGTAAAGCTTAAATCCTAAGAGAAGAGCTTTGTGCTGTCATTTAAAAGGCAACAAAAACCTATTATAAAACAGCATTTAGAACCAAAGTGCTGAAACAATGATAAAAGAGATACTTCATAAAAGTATTAAAACTTATAAAAGAAAAACTACAAACATCTGCAAACTCTTAGGCACACTGGGTTAGTTTGAATGGCGTCTTTCTGGGAGCCGTGCAGACTCAACACAGGAAGAGGGATCTGACAAACAGCTGCATTTTTACGGGCAATGCTGTGAGAAGAGTTCATACACAAGAGTTTTATTTTCTCTCAGGGGAGTCAATAGAATTGTGGCTGCTGAGTGCTCAGCATCTCATTCTGCTCAGTGGATGGATTGTGGGTACAAACGGCAGCAGTATCTTTTTTCAGTTTTGAGAATTGAAAAACCAGGCCGTCAGGCCTTTATTTTTCATGAAAGTGGTAGTGGTGACAACTCAGTTTTATACATCTCTGCTTACAATGTATTGTTTGCTCTTCCTAATATCAGAGGTTTCAGATTCCTTTCCATCAATTTGGTGTGGCTGAATGAACAACACAATCGGTGGCATTTTTAGAACTACAACTGGCTAGATAACTTTATAATTCATCACTTAAAGCTGAAGTGCCAATAGGGGTGTTTTCCATTGTTTATTTTTTCAGTATCTTTTATGTTTTATACTTTTTTTTCTTGGTTTCAGCTGCATCAATTGGTAATGGGACCTATTTTGCTGTCTGCTCAAATTATTCTGCGCAGGATGCCTTCTCCAAGCCAGACGCAAATGGCAGAAAATATATGTACGTTGCCCATGTTCTGACTGGAGATTATTGTATTGGAAGCTCTGGACAGATTATACCTCCACCCAAAAATAATGGCGGGTTTGACCTATACAACAGTGTAACTGACAACATGAATCAACCATCAATGTTTGTTATCTTTCACGATGCTCAGGCTTACCCAGAATATCTAATTACTTTTAGAAGATAGGTTAACAGGCAAAACGTGATTTATTTCCCTTTCTTCTCACATTAAAAGCAAGTAGTTTGAATGAACCTTTTTAAAATACTTGTCACTTGAATCTCGATTCAGTATTTAGTTCCTCTCTAGAGTGGAAAAGACTAAAATAAGTAAAATCCAGTAAGAGGTCAGAAAATGATATTCAAGAGAGGATAGAACATGATTTTCTGGATAGAGAACGTATTTGAAGAAAATGATAGAACTAAGCATTGCAATCGTGTAAATGCAATGAAGATATATAGATAATCCTCGACTTAAGGAACGTTTTGAAGTCTACTTAATACTGATCAGATTTTCAAAGTATCCCTTTCAGTTTCAATGAAAGTCATTTTGTACTTCAAATGAAATAAAACAATGGGTGCTTTTTCTAGAGGAAGACACTGATGCTTAAAACAGCCAAATCAGTGTTTTCTCTTTTTTTTTCCTGGTGGTTCTATCCATTCTGAATTCTGAATTTTGCTATCATGTCACTTTCTGTGTCCTCCACCAATTTATCTGTTTTTTCCAGGAGCATTCAGCACCTATTTCTGCATTTCTCTCTGGTTATAAGCAAGTTATGAGTGAGAATTTTTTTGTATTATTTCTGGAAAAGTGGTTGGCAACACCTATCTATCAATTAAATATGCCTATTATTGCTTGAGAAGGTAGTAAGAAAACAACATTTAATTGTATTACTAGTTTCCATCTCGTCCTTAATCCAAAATGGTTCCATGCTTATGGTATTTAGAAGAGAACGGCTTATGAGAAATTTTACTATCAAATGGTGTTAAAATAAAAGCCAGTTTTGCTTTACGACATTGTGTCAGCCTGAAAAAAAATAGATTCACCCTACAGCCATGAATTGGTCACTCCAGCTGCAGAAAGCTGGTGACCTTTTTGAAAGGACTTGTTGCTCACAAAGTAGCCATAGAACAACTTTAGTTGTTTTCAGGCAATGCCGCAAAGAGCCACATCTACCTGATGAACTATACAAGTCAGAAAGTACCGTGTTTCCCCGAAAATAAGACCCAATCAGAAAATAAGCCCTAGCCTGATTTTTTAGCATGCTCCTAATATAAGCCCTACCACCAAAATAAGCCCCAGTTAAGATTGTCAGACAGACTGACACATTTAGGTTAGTATTGTGGTTGCCGGGAGATGGGTGGGTGTGGCCATCTCGACGTCACTCGCTTGGGGGGACGCCTGTGAGGGGGGGAAAGATTTCTTCACACACCTTTGCCTTGTTTTCTCCCTGAGCAATTGCTGCTTGGCTCTTTTGGCGACTGAAGGGGCTGAAAGGGAAGAAAGTGCCTCCTCAACTGTCTGTTCTTCCCCGGATCAATTTCAGAAGCCACCGCTGCTGCTTCCTTCTACCTCTCGGGACCGAGTTGTGAGGATGAGATGGAGGAGAGGGTGTCAGGGAAGGTGACCGTGGGGATGGCTTCAGAGCCCGGTGTCAGGTTGCTAAGGGATGGGCTTGGCCAGCCACCCGTTCGCCCCATGGGTCTCACAGGGCAGATGCTCAGGAGGCGGCAGTGCCGGCGGAACGTGCCCTTCAGGCGAGGAGTCTCCTGTGCCCCACAGGCCACCCCCCATCCCACCTGCCTCGCCTCACCTCGTGGTGGCACTGGTTTGTCGGACGCACCGCCTCCCTCCACCTGCCAGACACCCGCCAAAGCAGGGCAGGGGAGGCATGCGGCACCCGGTCCATAGGCTGCCCCCACCTGTGTCCATGCTAGTCTCTTCGCCTGAAGGGTGCGTTCCATCAGCCTGAGTGTCTGCCCTGGGAGACTCACAGGGTGAAGGGGCGCCTGGCCAAGCCCACCCCTTAGCAACCTTGCCACTGCCGGGCTCTGAAGCTGTTCCCATGGCCGCCTTCCCTGGCGCCCTCTACTCCGCCTCCTCGCAACTCGTCCCCAAGAGGCAGAAAGAAGTGACAGTGGTGGCTTCTGAAATCGATCCATGGAAGAATGTTGTGTTGTGTTGCAGCTGCAGGCAAGCAGGCAGTGGGACGGAGAGGGCCGTCCCAGTGGTAACAGTGCTTCTACTCCCAGAGTGACTGCTGCCATATGCCGTTGGCTCCTGCATGGTCACCCCCTCATGTATGTGAAAAAATAAGACATCCTGAAAATAACCCCAATGGGTCTTTTAGAGCAAAAAATAAGACCCCTTATTTTTGGGGAAACATGGGTAGTAGCCAAAAATTTTGCCAACTCCAGAGAGGAGCTGCCATCTTTGGTTGATTTTCCTACTATTTAGAATTATAACAAAGTGATGTCAGCTCTCATCCTGCCAGATGCCACTTAATTAACTAGGATTATCTTGGCCTACATACTGAAGTGCTTGCATTTATAATCTTTCTAAGAATTCTTGTCATAGTCCAATAAACGAAGGTCACCAGCTGCAGAAAGCTGGTGACCTTCTTGAAAGGACTTGAAGCTCACAAAGTAGCCATAGAACAACTTTAGTTGTTTTCAGACAATGCCGCAAAGAGGCACATCTACCTGATGAACTATACAAGTCAGAAAGTGGTAGCCAAAATATTCCTACCTCCAAAGAACTGCCATCTCTAGTTGATTTTCCTCACTACCATTTATAAATATAACAAAGTGATGTCAGCTCTGTCAGATGATGCCACGTCTTAATTAACTAGGATTATCTTGGCCTACATACTGAAGTGCCTGTATTTATAATCTTTTTAAGAATTACCTCTTGTCATGTAGTCCAATAAACTGTTTCTGAAAAAAATGTTTTTGGTCTTCATGAATGTTCTTGGGCTATAGGAAGAGTGACAGCTTTAGGGGAGATTTATGGTTTAAACCACAGTTCAGTATGGATGGCCTTTCAATTCCTCAATTGGCCTTACTGATGTTCATTGGAGAACCATCAGTGGGTTTGTAAAGGCTTGTAACCCTACAGAAAACTTGAATTTGTTTCATCTTGCACTTGTGCCGACAATTGTTTTGTATGCAATATGTGTGAATTGGGGATTATCTATCCTCCCTTCTAATTTGATGATTAGGGCACAAAAGAGATGGTTTTCCTGAAATCATGTAGTTTCAGCAGAGAAAAGGACACCTACACCAAACTCTCATGCAAGTCCTAAATTCCTTATTAAAAAATAGCCTTGAAGTGCCAAATACAGGCAGTCCTTCAGTTATGATCACAACTGCGGTCAGAATTTTTGTTGTTAAGCGAAGCAGCTGATAAGGAGTCATGCCTGATTTTAACCATTTTTTTTGCCACTGTCATTAAGAAAATGCAGTGGCTGAGTGACTGCTGGTTGTTAGGTGAATCTGGCTTCCCCAATGGACTTTGTCAGAAGCTGGCTTGGAAGGTTGCAAATAGCACTCACATAACCCTGACACACTGCAACTATTGTAAATACATACCATTTGCCAAGCACCTAAATTCTGATCCCTTGACCAGGGGGGATGTACGATGGTTGTGTGAGAATTGCTCATCGCTTTTTTCAGTGATACTGTAAATTTGAATGGTCGTTAAATGAGTGGCTGTAAATTGAGCACTACCTATAACGGACAGTTCATGGTCAAAGCAAGGCATGTTTTCTCTATAAATCATTGCAGAGAGAAATCAAAATCTGAAAGTTGGAGGAGGAGAGTGGTGTGGTGGTTAAAGATCCAAAATTGGTTGCAGCTGCAGTTGGTAACTTTAAAGTGACAAAGTAGAGAAGCAAGGCACTGAGCAAGATTTTCACCTGCCCTGATTTATTGTCTACTGTACTCTTCCATAAGGGGGGAGGCAGGGCACCATCTTAAATTAAATGCCAGGTAAATACAGTATTCCTATTTAGTTGCTGAAAGGAGAAGTCAGTACAGAAATTACACTAAAATGGTAAGAATATGATGTAGTTTTACATGTTTATTGAAGAAAGTGTTCTAGCAACAGAATACAGGCTCCTGTGTTTTTTTGAAATCAGGGCATTGAAGTAACAATCCTCTAAGAATATGCAAAATTCTTTGAAGCATGAAACATCCCAGTAAGTATCCTTCCTCAGTTTGATAAGCTCACATAGCCACTGTCTAGAATAGATCAGGGGTTTCACATAGCCACTGTCTAGATCAGGCAACATTAGGACTTATGAATTTTAACTCACAGAATTCCTCAGCCATCCATAAGTAATTCTGGGAGTTGAAGTCCATAAGTCCTAAAGTTACCAAGGTTGGAGACCCCTGGTCTAGACCATGTTTTTGAATAGGTGATGGAAAATCAATAGGCAAAGTAGGGGAATCTCATCTGATTGGACATGAAACACCAATAATGGCAAATTCTTTATCCACCATGCTGCTTTAATACGATTTTACCATATTATGGGTACTTTATTATAATCCAGTCTGCTAAAATGTAAGAACACACAACAGCTCTCTTTTAATTTTGAAGATTCACAACATGGCAAGGGCTCCGACAGCAGATTTAAAAAAAGAAATTACAAGCTGAAATTCAAAACAATATCAAACATTGTAAACATAGAGACTAACTATCCATGCATATAGTCATATCTAGACTTGACGTTAACAATTGCAGTGAAGAAATTAATGGAGTTTCTATATAATATTTTTGGATTGCAGCTTCGATCAAAAGTATTAACAATTCTTTCAATTTGCATCTGTAATTCTAAATACAACACCATTAATTTAACAATTGTTCTGAAATTCTAGAAGGCAACGAATACTGCCAAAGCTATTTTTTTTATTAATTCTCCTCTGCTAAATTAAAATGATATATATATATGGACAAGCTAGAAAGTCTGGACTGCTCACAGAAGTAAAAATATTCATTCAATTCCTTTTGCCTTCAGCTCTTCTCTAACACGTTTCAGATAATTAGGATCAGGGTAACCAAAACTAGAAAAGAGACAAGAAAGAGACTTGCTTAAATCAAGGAAGCGCTGAACACAAATGTTTAATAATACTATCCAATGCTGAATTGAACTATTTAAAAAAATGTACTTAGTTTGCAAATACATAAACTAATTTAACAGTTTAAATTATACTTGAGGAAAAAAATAATCTAATTTCACTGATGTATGAGAAAGGAATAAGTCGATGCATGTAATTATGCTGATAGAAAGATCTAACAGGAGAGAAAATTGGTAGTTCAGGGTTGAATTGTGGGGTTCTTGATGCTTTCTGGGTTTGGTTGTTTTCTTGCAGATGTTTGCAAGAAAACAGCCAAGTTTAGAGAGCACCAAGGGTGCCACAGCACAAAGATCTTCCTGATATTTACAATTTCTACTGAAAATAATTTACCATTATGATTCCTTAAGAAGCACACATTATAAGGTGTACCTGGTGGACTTCAAGAAGCTAATGAACACTTTAGGATTGCTTTTTTTTTTTTTAAATCTAGTTATATTTTAAAAGCTACTTAAGACAGCTTTAGAAAGAGAAGCTTGACTTTGGGGTCCTTTTTGCAGAAACCAGCGCTCCTACATTCCACAAGGCTTTCCAGGCAGCACATTTTCTTCCTCTAGCTCAGTGTTTCTCAACCTTGACAATTTTAAGGCATTGCTGGCTGTGGAATTCTGGGAGTTGAAGTCCACATGCCTTAAAATGGTCAAGGTTGAGAAACACTGCTCTAGCTCAATACTGGCTGAAGCACCCATAGGGAGCTTGGATTTTAAGGGAAGTTAAGAAAATCCATGGAAGGAAAGCACCCCTACCTTCTTCCAGGCCTTTTGCCTACAGGCACTTCCCATTCCCAGATTGCCCCCCTTCAGACAATGTGGGATAGGAAAAGAGATTTTGCTTTGAGGAAAAGGACTTCACTCAGAATTCCCTGCTCTTCATCAGACCCTACCCCAGTCCATTCAAGACATATTTGAAACACTTTAAAGGGGGGAGGGAACCAGTGAGCAGACAAAGGATATTCCTACTATGATTGAATGAGGAGACTGATTACCGCAAGCTATTAGATCGGAGCTTTCCTCATGGCTGGCTGAGAAATTCTGGGAGCTGAAGTCCACAAGTCTTAAAGTTGCCAGGCTTGGAGATCCTTGTATTAGATCAATGGTTCTCAACCTATGGGTCGGGACCCCATTTGGGGTCGATCGACCATTTCACGGGTCGCCAAGCAAGGCTGTCCGCCATTTTTTTTCCCCTTTTCCGGCGGGTGCCTTACCTCCCTTGAGCTGGGCCAGCTGGTGGTCGGCCTGCTCCGTCTTTGCCGCTTGCCAGCTACGCCTCGGCCGGCACAGGGGGCAGAACCACGCATGCGCGGTGCTCCCGGGCAGGGAAAGTCCTCGACTTACGACCGGTTGGGTAGTCCTCGACTTATGACCGGTTTAGTCCTCGACTTATGACCGGTTTAGTCCTCGACTTACAACCGGTTGGGGGTCGCGGCATTAAAAAGGTTGAGAACCACTGTATTAGATCAACCATTCCTAGCATATGCTGGATTACAAATCTCATGTTTCCAGAACATGGGTATCGTAATCCCATATACCTAAAAGGCACTCAACAGGAAACAATTGCATTGTACTATTTCGTGGACAGCAAAATATCTTTGTGATGAAAAGCTACGTTTACTTCACTCGGCTTGGTGGCAGCTGTTCTGCTGACATGGATTTTATCAACACTTGACGAGTTCCAGAATAATCAAAACTGCATGCAAAATTAGTATCGGGGAAAATTTGTTATTCTTTGTCTGAAAAAAAAAATATTGAACTTACCCCCTTTCTCCTCCATGCATACTAGTTTTGTGATGAATGTCATTCCAAGTAACCACATCAGTCGCGCCAGTGGTTCGTGACTGGCCCACTGTGAAAATCAAGCCTTGGTTGAAGGCCCGTTGCAGCAACTTCAGAATTTCTCTTCCTTCTTTGTTGTCAGGTAAGTATGCTTTGCGGAATGTTCCAGGGAAAGGTTTCCCTGGGTGAGGATGCATTTCCTGGTTTGGAAAGAGTCGCAGATATCAACATATGCAGCTTGTTCCAGATTTTATTTCAAGAGGCTAACCATTGTGTAGCTATTCTGATCTGAAGTGGAAAAGATGTAGCGGGGGGAGGGGAGACAGGGACATATTTGCTGCACTGTCAGCACACTCTTAAAAAAGTGATGCCTCTTCCTGACACTGACAGGGTAGAAGTACAGCCCTGGGAAACCCTGTGCTTGAGTTACAGAAACTGTTAAGGAGGCACCACCAGCAAGGCACAATAACCTTGATGCATGCTGTCATCCCCTCCTTAAATTGAACACATTATTTTCCTGGAGCTGCAAGCTTTCTGTGAACCCAGGACAGTGATGATGAATCTGACATACATGTCAAAGATGACATCCCATGACATCTTGGGGGAATATGCCAGCATTTACCAACACCCCGACAACAACTACAGTGGTACCTTGGTATTCAACTGTGTCAAAATTTTGTTCTGGTACTCATTGTTTGTTTAGTATTCAATGAACTTGTTGGTGTCGGCTGCTTTGTGACTCACTACATTATTCCTTATGGGAAAAATCTGTTTGGTACTCATCGAGCCTGCAGGAACCAATTAACAATGAGTACCAAGGTATCATAATTCTCAAAAACGTGCCCTGTTCTCATGTGATTCTTGAAGGCTGTGAAGGTCATGCAAGAAGACCATGTTCTTGTATGGCCTCTGAGCCTCCCAAAATTAGATGAGAAGAGAGAAAGCTTCCACTGAGGCTGCAGAGGCCATGGAAGACCATTCTCTGAAGCCACTTTAAGGGTGTTGTGTGATCAGGTACTCCATAGGGTCCTCTCAATAGAAAGAGATCACTGCCTGAAGGTAAGCAGTGCATAGCAGATCCGGGCTGTGTATGCAGGGCTAGGGGCTATTACACCATTCCCCAAGACTCACGTACTTTGGAGAACAATGCGAGGTGACTTTTTTGAGTACCAGCAGTGGCACGAGGACTGAAGCTGAGGTCCAAGCCTCTACTTCAGACCCAATCTCAGCATTGTTCCCAAGTGCTATTTGTGTATAGTATTTGTTTTTTAAATATGCTGTGAACCGCCCTGAGTCCTATGGGAGAAGGGCGGTATATAAATTAAATTTGAATTTGAATTTGAATTTGAATTTTGTTCCGGGGGTGGGAGGAGGTGTCATACCAACAGAGTCAAGTTTGGAATTTTCCAAAGTTTTGACACTATGAGCCCAAATAGTTCGCCATCACTGTCTTAGGAAAAGGCACAAATGCTTTAAGAAGGAACCAAGATGCGCAACATGCTACCACCAACACTCTGTTCCAAAGTGCCTTTTCTGCTTCAGATCCAGCTATATAGCCATACTTACCAAGCTACAAAACAGGACATTCTCAGCTATAGTCCACTTAATCAGAATCTGACTCCCAACAATGGGTCAGCCACGTTTCTGGGAAGGTCCCTCAAGTATGACATGAACCGATAGATCACTTTTTCTTAGTTTCAATCTCAAGCAGATTGTCCCTTTACTGCAGATAAAAATGCACTTCCTTCCTTTCATTCCATTGTAGATATTCCATTTCAACTCCCCCCCCCCCGCTTTTTGTACCAACTGATCATGCTCAGAACTTTTTGGATGGTCAGGAAGCTTCCACTGAGGAATTTAAGATGTGACAAAAGAACATAATGGTGTCCAACCCTACCTTTATTAAGCTCTTGGTTTTATTTACTTATTTCTATAGTTCTTGTGACCAGCCCTAGTTTTCAACATCACATAGGTTCTAATCCATTGGAGATTTCTATAAATCTTCCAAAGATTTCTTATGAAAATAGCAATAGCACTTAGACTTATATACTGCCCATAGTGCTTTACAGCAGGGGTCCCCAATCCCCAATCTGTGGACCGGTACTGGGCTGTGGCATGCCAGCAAGCGGTCCTCACAAACAAGGAAAGCCCCATCCGCAGGATGCAGGCAGCACACGAAACCACATCCCCTCCGGTCTGGAAAAACCTCTCTCCACGTAACCAGTTTCTGGTGTCCAAAAGGGTGGGGACCTCTGCTTTACAGCATTCTCTGAGCGGTCAGCATACTGCCCCCAACAATCTGGGTCCTCATTTTATCGAACTTGGAATGAAGTAAGGCTGAATCAACCTTGAGCCAGTCAAGATCAAACTCTAGGCTGTGGGCAGTTAGCCTACAATATTGGATTCTAACCACTGCGCCACCATATACTGATGTTTTCTACAAATAAATCTGTATCCCCAACACGGCACCACACCAAGAATACCAGTGCCAGCAAAATACCTCTTAGTATTCTCATCAGGCTCCTGATTTTATTTCTGTAAAGTTTATTTTAATTCAAAATAAACAAGAAGCTTGCCTGCCAAAAAATAGAAAACCAGCCCCTAGCACAGTGGTGGCGAACCTATGGCACGGGTACCAGAGGTGGCACTCAGAGCCTTCTCTGTGGGCACATGCGCCATCGCCCCAGTCCTAGGCCTTCAGCTGGGTTTTATAAAACCTTTTCACTTTAGGCCTCTGCCGCCGTCTGCAAAAAAAAAAAAGGTTCAATCAATCAGTCAATTTCAACTTCTTGCGGTGGAAAAAAAGATCTTGCAAAGTTAGAATTGATTGATTGAACTTTTTAGTCCCACCCAGTCTGCCATTACCACCGTAGCCACGCCCACCCAATGGGCCACACCCACCCAATGGGCCACACCCACCCGGCACCCGACGATGCATAAGTGGGTTTTGGGTTGCAGTTTGGGCACTCGGTCTCTAAAAGGTTCGCCGTCACTGCTCTAGCAGAACCCAATAAAATATCTGCTTCACATAGACTTTGCCATTTCAAGCAAATATGGTAAGGTGGTTGCAGATAAGACTTTTACTCCTATCCAAGACTAAAGACAGCTTTCCCATAAAAAAGAAAGATCTTTGGTACAAAAGGCAGAAAATTAGGGGAAATGGAGTGAATGGACAAGGAAAGGAGTGGGCAATCTGAATTGGGAAACCAACATAGGGAGAGAGATTAAGCCCCATCAACCACTTGTGTTACCTTTTCTATGATAATCATGGTTCAAAATATTCGGCAATGGATGCACCATCACTTCTGGTGCATCTTCAACTCTGAAGGGACATAATGGCAGGTCGATATGAACTCCGCTCTAGCCTCCGCATAGATGTTTAGAAGATTTCTAAAGATTTCTAGATCTCTTGCTTTCGCACTCCCAACTGAATTGCTATTACACTATTTCCTTGGAATGTAAATATTTTTTTTAAAAAAACAACAAATTCAAGAGGGTGATTAATTATGGCACAGAAACATCATATTGTTAAACTTACTGTCTGAATACCATCGGGTATATGGTAAGTAATAGTGATGGTGCCAGAGTCCTGATGACCAGGGAGGGAAATTCTAGTTTTGACGATGTCCATTTTTCCTGCGGGCTGATTTCCTTTTATATCCCCATAGACTACATTGCACACAGGGCAGACTGGTTTATATTTCATTGCCGTTCTTATGCAGGATGCACAAAATGCGTGCTTGCATTTGGGTAGCACTTCTTTCTGGTGGATTGTGTTCAGGCAGATGGGACAGGATTCATCTGGTTGGACTTCCGTTGCCTTCCCTACTGGCTGCTCCCGGGAAGGAACCAGCTGCATTTTGTGATGACTCTGCGGCTGAAAGTATGCGCCTGTAGCAGCCCCAAGACTGGAATCAGGAATGGCTGCTGCTTTACTATTTGCAGCTATGAATTCCTCACTATTCAGAGACTCTGGGAGCTGATTTCCTTTTATATCCCCATAGACTACATTGCACACAGGGCAGACTGGTTTATATTTCATTGCCGTTCTTATGCAGGATGCACAAAATGCGTGCTTGCATTTGGGTAGCACTTCTTTCTGGTGGATTGTGTTCAGGCAGATGGCACAGCATTCATCTGGTTGGACTTCCGTTGCCTTCCCTACTGGCTGCTCTTGAGAAGGAACCAGCTGCATTTTGTGATGACTCTGCGGCTGAAAGTATGCGCCTGTAGCAGCCCCAAGACTGGAATCAGGAATGGCTGCTGCTTTACTATTTGCAGCTACAAATTCCTCACTATTCAGGGACTTCATGATCTGCTTCTCAGCAGACAATATGTTTTCAGGAAGACCATAAATTACCAGGTTGTTTTTATTTAGAGCCAGTTCTATTTTGGGATGTTCATGTTGGAAATAGCTAAATAAATCCTTCAGTTTCCTTTTCTGATCTTCCAGAAGTTTCAAGGGAATTTCTTTTATTTGTGGATTTTGTGAATACATCAGGTATACATACTGAAAATACTCAGCAGCAGGTGAAGACTGATCTGACGATGCATATGGCTGGGGCATAAAAGTGATGCATGTTAACTGACCTTCGTGACAATGCCTCATCTCCATTCTAGTACAATACGTCTGGTTTATTACTTCAATGTCTTGACTTAATCTTGGTTTGAGAAATGCAAATACTGTAGAGTCAACTTCAAAGCTAGATAGCTGTATGTGGGGATCATTTTTTTTATTCCAGTTCTTTGCTGTCATTTCATTTAACAATGCCTTTGCATCTGAAACTTCCTTTGTGGGGCCTTGAAGAACAGCCGTGTCCTTGTATTTTTTAATAATAATGTGTTTGCATTTTCTTTCTATCATCTCACACGCATGGCTATCAGTGAAAGGAACTGTTTCCTGTTTTAGATTTCCCGCTACTTTCTGGAAAAGCAAGACAAAATCCTCCTGAGCTTTCTTAGCAAAGTTTTGTGCCCTCATTGAAGCAAACCAGACAGAAGTGATTCCATTCCCAGTGTTGCCTATTACTAATTTTACACTGAATGTCTCCTCAATTTTTTTAATTTCTTCCTTGTAGGCTTGTCTAAAATATTCAAAGATACCTGAAGGAACTTCCATTTTGGCCAGTTCTTCTAAATCACTCCCGTATCTTCTGTTGTGGTCTTCCTTTGCTTCATCACAATTGTCCTGCTTTTTAGGTGGCCAAAATTCACTGCCACGGTGGTCTTTAAGGAGCTTCTCAAAATGACAGTGTAACTTTTCAATATCCTCATAGGGTCCCACCACCTTTTCAACACCAAGACGACTTGATGCTCTCTCTATTTTTAAGGTAGGACATACATCGGTCACCTGATTTCTCTGCTGTTTAGTGAGCAAGTCAGTATTCAAGGTGGCAGAAACCTCAAGAAATATCTAAAAATAAACAGAAAGGGGGAGCACACAAGAAATGTGAGCCAGTACAATAAAAATGATATACCAGATTTAACAGAAAGCTTCATTTTCTACAGTGAAGAATTTCATAGTAAGATAGCACCTTCCCACTTGAGTCATTTTCTGATAGCAGCCCATTCCTTGGAGAAGAAGTTTCTAATAAAAAGGTTTTCCAGCATGGCAAATATAGTCTCCTACACTTTGGCTTTTAAAGAGGCATAAATGCCTATAAATATTGCAAATTAGCAGATACATAAAGAGAAGGAAGTCAGAAACTTAATAGTTTTTATAAAAACTATTTTAAACAAAAAGCTTAAAAAACTTTTTGGTATTTTGAATTAAACTTGTTTTGTTCATCTGTATTTTCTTCTATCAACATGTATAAATACATAGATGTGCAAATGCACGTACCCGCACACCCCCAGTAATACCAAATAACAATATATAACAAATAACAATTCTATGGCTTGAATTTGCTAATTGGTAGGATGCCATTATTATATAAAATTAATTTATAGAAAATAGAATGTCTCACAACATTGAAGATTCAGGATTTTCTATGGTCACCAATAACGTGGAGATAGTTGGCAGCTAACATAAGCATTCTAAACTGAGCAGACATAGAGGCTTACCTTTTTTCTAGCACTTTCATGACCAGCTGCATAGATTTTCTCTTGCTTGTTTTTAAAATCATTCTGAAGAGGCAAAAAGTTTGAAGAAAGTGAAGGTGAAACTGAGCCTATCACGCTGTTTGTAAAATCTGTTTCTGCAGCATCAATCACAGCCAACTCCGAATCTGTCAAAATTCTTATCTCCAGAGTTATTCCCCCAACTTCTATAGTATGTCCATGATGGGCTTTCACACTCTTCTTTGCTGTTGCACGTTAAGGAAAAAAAAGAATATTCAAATACATATTTGTCTCGCTTATATTTTTAGTTATCACACCATAATAAGAGTGCACACATCACACAAAGCCGCTCTTTGAGGAAGGCTTAGAAATAAACAATAATAAATTGGTTAGTATTAGCATATTGTATCAACTCAATCACAGAGATACACAATTTATAGAAATATTGCAGTTTATAGAAATCTAACTTGCATGTCTAACACATACTGCTTCCCAGGCTCCAGAAATATTGAAACAATGTCCTACATCATTCATACTGAGGACAGGTTTAAAAACCCATTTAAGATGAAACTCAACTTACCTTGGTAATGGAATCGTGTATAAAACAATTTGGTTTGGCAGCCTGGAATCTCCTATAAGCCCATTTTTGAAATTTTATGAGAGACTAATAAAGAGACGATTGTTCTCTCCATCCCCAAGGAATAAATTCCTGCCTCTATGACCATGGCAGGAAATGGTCATGGAGGCAGAAGATAAATAGATCTCTACAACCTTCCCTGAGCTGAAGATTCTCCACTTCAAGACATAGAATTCTCAGCAGTAACCATGCTGGCTAGGAATTTGGGAAGTCCATGTATTTGGAAAGCAGCTGATTATTCCAACTTCTCCACCATAAATGCACTTGGAAGATGGATTTATTACTAGTCATTGGGAAGTTAGTGTTCCCATTCTCCATGCCCAGCATGAAAATGCAGGCAAGTTTTCCCCTAAATAATAAATGAACGTTGAAATTTGTGGGTTACTCATAAGGCAACATCACATAAAAGCAACCAAAAGCTTTTGTGGTTCCTACCACATTATAAGTATCAGTCTAATCCAAGAATCTTAGAATTTCCTAATACAATTTGTTTCCATTATTGAAAGAAGGAGAAGGAGAAGAAGGAAAGGGAGAGACATAAGATAGCTTAGGCTTGATTGGCAATCAACATTTACAACCTCCTTCAAATGCTTTTTACTGTTTGAGACCTCCATATTTTTCCCTTACCTCAATGCTTCCCAAACTTAGCAGCTTCCAGAGATGTGGCTTCCAAACGTTCCTCAGGCAGGAGGGCTGTTTTTGAGAAGTCTGAGAGTTGACATCCAAATCTCTGGAAGTTGCCACAGTTGAGAAATATGGCTAGGTCAGTGATTTCTTATAAGGGAGAAAGAAGTTCCCTAGTCTGTAGCCTCTGGAAAACATATGAAAGTATGAGTTTGCAACACTCATTGGCTCATGTAAATAATTCCTCCTAGCAACCATGTCCTTTGCAAAGCTAGTGTGGTTGCTTTGAAGGTCATCCCAGTTGTCTGCCTGTGTCTGTTCAGAACCAGACAACCTCTCAGTTGGGGCTACCAACACGTGAAACACAATGCACGAACACACCTGTACAAATTCCTGGAGAGAAAGCCTTTGAAGCAGCCGTGCTGCCATTTCCAGAGGATGTGGCTGGGTTAAAGCCTCAAGGGACGTTTCTCTCATATCAAAACATTTTGTAAAAGGCCTTTCTCAAACACTAGTCTGTATCATACCAAAAGGCGGCTGATTATTAAGATCATCCACTCCATAATAATGCAAAAAAATCATCATTTCCCCCGACAAAAGCTTTTTCATGGGAATTTGGGGAGCTGCAATCTCTAACCCTAACCCTAACCCCAACTCCAATGTAAGCCAAGTACATTTGCTCCAGCTGCAGGCAGATGTCTCAGAAGATCACTGAACTGGATCAGAACTGTTCTGTACTGGAAACAATCACACAATTTAAAACCGGGTTTGCTCTTTCTATGCCTTCGAATGCTTTTGCTATTTTGGCTCTGAACGTGCAGCACACTTCTACATCGTGGTTTAACTAGAAACTTATTATATCTCAGCATGTTCTGGCTAGCCTATAGTGTGGATTATTTTAATCACAAATTAACGTGTGTCACAACAATCAATACCAGGCAAATAACAGCCTGCAGTATTGCATTCTAACCACTGCGCCACCATTTGCTATTTGCAGTATCTTGTTTTTAAAAAAGTCCTAACAGAGTGTGCCCTTCCCAAACTACCGTGAAATTTATCGGGATAGCCACAATAGGTCAAAAAATCCCACTAAAACCCCGAATCCCGCCTGATCGCCCTCTTCTCGCTCCGCAGGATACCTTCTTCCGACCGGAACTGCACGGAATAGATGCCCCGTTCGTGGTCTTTCACTCTCACGTTGCATTCGCCGCCGCCGGATTTCTTCGGGGACTGGAAATGGATGGCCAACTTAGCCTCCAGTTTCTCTGCGAAGATGTTGGGAGGGAAGACCTGAACAAACAGCGGAGTAACCCAGCTAGTCATGGCTACGGCCATTTTGCCCCCTCTAAAGGAAGCTTTCGCTTAGCTTTCGCTTTCGTTTCTTCGCAAGCGAGCCTGGCCCAAGCGCGACCGAAAGCGAGAACTCCTCCCTTGCACGACGCGACGTCATCCTACGCAGCTCTGTGGCCCCGGATTCCAGCGCCGCCCGCTGCCTGGCCGAGGGAGCAGCCGCCGGTATGAAAGGGCGCTGCTTCCAGCCGGAGTTTTCCGCGGAGGGATTCTCAGCCGAGTATCGGTGGGAAGCAGCGAGCGAGCTTGCTTTGCCCTTCGCTTCAGTTCTGTTTCAAATCGCTCCGCTCCTCCACAAGTTGCATGTGTTCCTGTGTAGCAGTGTTTCTCAACCTTGACAATTTTAAGGCATGTGGACTTCAACTCCCAGAATTCCACAGCCAGCATTGCTGGCGGTGGAATTCTGGGAGTTGAAGTCCACATGCCTTAAAATTGTCAAGGTTGAGAAACACTGCGAGTGTGTAGGCTCTCTTCCTGGCTTTTTAAGTGGGGTTTCCTATCTAGGGATGGTTACTTCTGTGCTTCTCATCTTGCCCATTTTGGGTGGTTACTGCTAGGCTTTCGCATCTCAGCACAGATAAGCGACACCCAAAATGAGGACACAATATGCTTGGCCTTAGAGACAGAGAGCCGCTTTGGTGTAGTGGTTAAAGTTAAAGCATCAGGCTAGAAAGCGGAATTTGATGAGTTCTTCTCCTGCCTTAGGCATGAAGCCAGCTGGATGACCTTGGGCTCTCAGCCCCAGGAAGAATGCAAGGGGCAAAACCACTTTTGAAATTTTGGTGAGAAAACTGCAGGGACTTTTAAGACCCTGAGACATTGAGTTCAACGGACTTATTCCCGGCTAGCTCTGGATCAGAGGGCAGCAAATGGAGACAAGAAGTATTGTGGCAGTTGTGGATTAACCATTAGGAAAAATAAGCACTTGCTTAGGCACTGATAGAAGGGGGGAGCACCTCTGATGGGCGGGAGGAATAACCTTGAGGAACAGGAGGAAGAGCTGCAAGAAAGACAACAATCAAATAGCAAATTTGAGTTGGGGGCAAAACTATAATATGAGAAAGCATGTAAGATGAGACCCTCTGCATTCTGAGAAAGAAAGGGGAAGCACATTCAGACTTGCAAGATTCTTTTATTGTAACCTTATAAGGACCATACTGTAACATTGGTATTGATAACTTTGATTTTCTAGTCTGGTCTACCTTGAAGGGCTGACAGCACCATATACATTTTCCCCCTATCTATTATGTCTTTAACTCTAATACTGCCACATTTGATTTTAGCTTTCAATGATTTTCTGCATTAACCTTTTCCCCTCAGGTTTTATTAAAAATGCATTTAAATAGAATTGAAAATTGCATTTTTTTTGCTCCTATTATAAGTAAGTAATTGCTTACTGCTATTTAGTGTTAAATACATTTATTTGTGGTCTGTCCTGGAAGAAAACTGAATTGCCGATTGGCTTGCTTGTGAGAAGCTGGCAGGGAATCTCAGATATTGTGATTATGTGACTCAGAAGGTCACTCCAACCCTCATAATTGCAAGCTTGACACTGAGGACCAGGATCATGATCATATGACCATGGGGACACTGATAGCCAGAACTCAAGAACCAATTGTAACAGAACACATCCATTCAGTGCCATCATAACTGAACAGTTTCTGAATGATAACCTGAGGACTACCTGTAATGTTATTTCCCCAATTTTATGTGACTTATATTGCCTTCTGTTGGCTAGGTTTAGCCTATTTTAATTTGTTCTTTTATTCATGCACTTTGCCTAGAGTTGCTTCAATGGCTGAAGCAGCTAATGAATTGATTCAGTCCAGAAAGAAATATGGAGACTTGTGAAATGCTTATAAACATTTTTTAATGAAGTTGAGGATATAGATTGTCAGGTAATTGTGCAGCCGGTGTCCAAATGGAGTCAGAGATGTTGACAAGAACTTGTGGTTTTATATAAATATATTTACAGTAAATAAGAGAGGCAAACAGGAGCATAGTCAGGTAAATCAATACAGCAGGAACATCAGGTAAATCACAGAGCACACTGAGCACACAGCAAAAAAGGCAGGAAACAAGGAAACTCCCCCTTTTCACTCATAGCAATCAATCACAGCTTAGATTGCTTCACGCAGTAGCCAACTCTCTTTAATCAATCAGCTATAACTGTGTGTTCTGACTTACACAACCCCCACTGTTCCAGTTATAAATTTAAATATCTTGACATAGATGAAGGTGGTATTAGTAACTGAAATTACTTTTGAAAAGGGCACCCACAAGCAAGGTCAAATTCTGCAAGATGGTGGGCATGGTATTGTTATTCAAGTCTTTCCCCCCCCCCTTTGTACCTGCATGCCAAATACAGTTGTTATTTATTATTTTTACATTTATTTGTATCCCGCCTTTATTATTTTTACAAATAACCCTAGGTGGTGACATATCCAACATACCTTCCTCCTCCTAATTTCCCCACAACTACAACTCTGTGGGATGAGTTGGATTGAAAGAATGAATGGCCCAAAGTCACCAAGCCAGCTTTCATGGCTAAAGCAAGACTAGAATGCATTTAGTGAAATGTTTTTTGCAGAGATTAAGAGATTTGACCCAAGTATTCTGATTTTTTTTCCCTGCCAGATTGGAGATCTTCAGTTGTCTAGAATTTATTGGATTGCAGTCCTGCTCATCTTTGACCAATGGCCTGGTGGACCCTGGCCCAGCATGTCTGAAGGGCTACTATTTCTTCAGTCCTGAATTAAGTGCTAAGGAGCAACTTGACAATGGCATGGAGTTTCTGGCAACGATCTCCGTAGTAACTGGGCCAAAAGATTCTAAGTGAGGTGGCTGGTGAGTTGAAGGCAGTTTCTAGCTCTCAACCCAGGGAAATGGAAGAAGATAATAAGGACAACTAAGAGGCCACCAGGAAGAACAGGATCAAAATGGGGAACATGATGAAATTGCTAGTGAGTATATAGAAAGAAAGTTTCAAACAGAGCTTTCCCAGCCTATCATGGAAGAAGGGCCAGTGGACATAGGCTTGGAAAAGGCAGGGGAAGCTTAAGGAAAATTGGTCTTAAAGGACCAAACTGTGTTAAGGTGTTCCAAAATAATTTTTTTCGCACTAAAAAGACCCAATTACATTAAATTTCACATTAAATTTCTCCTTGGAATTAAATGTCCAACCAGAAAAAATGAAGTTTATTGGCATTTGTGATCAATGGTGTATTCAGCTACCTATAGTAACTAGCATAAATATTACGATTATCACTGAAAGATCTGATGGTAAACTATGAGGGCAATTCAGAAATAAACCTCCGCTTGGTTATCAATGACAGACACTCGCAGATACAGAACTTTTATTATACACTTTAGAAAACTGCAACATTACATTACTTTTCAACATAATCGCCATTCAAATTGAGGCACTTGTCATAACGTCATACAAGGTTTGAAATTCCTTAGTAGTGGTCGCTCGGTGCCAAATCTGGGCTACAGGAGGGTGATCAAAAACATCCTAACGGAACTGCTTCAAAAGTTCTTGGGTGCGTCTAGCGGTGTGCGGGCGAGCATTATCGTGAACCAACACCACACTGGAAGTCAGCATGCCCCGACACTTGTTATGGATGGCTTGTCTGAGTTTTTGTAATGTTTCACAGATTTTCTATGGCACCACTTCCGGAATGGTGTTGGTTCTTGGGTGCGTCTAGCTGTGTGTGAGCATTATCATTAGCATCTCTCTCCTCCCACATTTCCAACCCAATTAGAGCTCACATGGCTTCTTCCAGAAAGGAACCAGGCAGATACTTAATGACTTTAGCCTCCCTTGCCTTTCTAAGAATCAGCTTGCGTTTTTTCTTTCTTCTTTCTTTATTGGAAGGTTGACTCAGCCTTCCATCCTTCCAAGGTCGGTAAAATGAAGACCCAGATTGTTGGGGGCAAGATGCTGACTCTAAGCAACTGCTTAGAGAGAGCTGTAAAGCACTGTGAAGCAGTATATAAGTCTAAGTGCTATTGCTATTGCTATTTTGCATGAGAACCTGTCCATGTAGCAGAAATACTGTGGAGACCATCACACACATACTTTTATATTCCCCTGTTGCCAGTGAGGTTGAAAAACTTACACTTTCTGTATTGGCATGTGTTATAGGTCATAACAAAAGTTTTCTTCTTGATTCTGTCTCATATAAGAAACCATTTATGACAAACAATATTGCTAGATTTTGTCTGGTACCAATAAAAATTCAAAAACATAATTAGGGCTACTGAAAATGACTGAACTTACTTGGAATTCCTGTTTTGTTTTTATTATTTATCTGTTTTTACACCCTTTTCTGGTCTTCAGAGCCCCCCTTGAGATTGCAGTATTGGTAAATAATTTTTCTACACATAATTTAGTGTTTTAATATTATACTATTGTGTTAGCAATGCTAACTTTTAGTTTCTTTTATCTCTTGCAAGTTTCAGTGTTATTGAAATGAGTGTATTTTTTTCTGTTTTATACTGGTCCATGATATAGATATAGAGATAGAGATAGATAGACAGACAGACAGACAGACAGACAGACAGACAGACAGACAGACAGACAGACAGATAGATAGATAGATAGATACAGTGCTTTTTTTCTAAAAAAAAAAAAAGGTGCCGGAACTCACACACATCATACAACCCGCCTTGCTTACCCTATGAGGTTCCATCCAAAAAAGGTGCCGGAACTCCATTCTGGGCATTCTATGAGAAAAAAATCCCTGGATAGATCAGTGGTTCTCAACCTTTTTAATGCCATGACCCCAACTGGTCGTAAGTCGAGGACTAAACCGGTCATAAGTCGAGGAATAAACCGGTCGTAAGTCGAGGACTACCCAACCGGTCATAAGTCGAGGACCTTCCCTGCCCGGGAGCGCCATGCATGCGTGGTTCCGCCCCCTGCGCCAGCCAAGGCGTAGCTGGCAAGTGGCAGAGACGGAGCAGGCCGACCACCAACTGGCCCAGCCCAAGGGAGGTAAGGCACCTGCTGGAAAAGGGGGAAAAATGGCGGACAAAAAAAAATGGCAGACAAAAAAAATGGCGGACAGCCTTGCTTGGCGACCCCCATGAAATGGTCGATCGACCCCAAATGGGGTCCCGACCCACAGGTTGAGAACCACTGGGATAGATAGATAGAGATAGAGATAGAGATAGAGATAGAGATAGAGATAGAGATAGAGAGATAGATAGAGAGATAGATAGATGGACAGACATAGATCGATACTTATTTTATCAAGCTTATATGGCCACCCATCTCAAACAAAGTGATCCTGGGTGGGGAAGAAAGAAAGGAAGGAAGGAAGGAAGGAAGGAAGGAAGAAAGAAAGAAAGAAAGAAAGAAAGAAAGAAAGAAAGAAAGAAAGAAAGAAAGAAAGAAAGAGGGTCGGGGGACACCTTGGGTGATCTGAAGCAGGTGGCCTGTTCCATCACTAGGCCCCCATGGTCTTCCCCAACCTGGGATACCTCATATGAACTTAACGAACTGTGCATTCGATTAGCGAATGCGTGGGTGAAAGCAGGGAGTGATCACGTTCAAGGCACGCCATTCTCTCCTACAACTCCTTGAGTTAAGAATGGAATGGGCAGGCTCCATTACATACGTAACTCGAGGACTACCTGTATGTCAACTTAGCATATGGTTTGTACAGCATAATGGATTAAAATCTTTGTCTCCTTTTAGTGAATTGTCTCAGAAGAGTGATTATTAAATTGAGGATTCATAAACATTAATGCCAATGGTTTTAGCTTAGACATTAAGAAAGACTATTCTGATTTTCTGCTATTATTTTCACAGACTTCCAGTTCTGAGACTACTAAAAAAGCCAGTGCAGGTAAATAGTCTTTATGTCTTTTAGTCATACAATTTTCACTGAGGTTCCTTATAATTTCTCTCAAGTTTCTGTACTTGAGATCCTCATACTAAAAACTTCCATCCTGCATCATCAAGTTGTATGTACATCACCACGCATGTACTGCCAAATATAAGCAGTGTCCTCTAATTCACATGCGATGTAATGCTAAAATAGCTGTTAAGCAGTTTTGTATCATTTTGTTAGGATGTGCCAACCTCTAAACAGTAATCAAGAAAGCTAGGATCTCCCAAAATCTCAGTAAGCAGATGTGTTGCAAGGAAAAAGGGGATAGGTTGCAGAATCTTTGCAATCTAAAATATCTGTACTTGGATCCCCATTTTATCAGCAAGTACATTAAGTTTGATTCTCCTTGATATTTTTGATCCTCTTTTTAATTCTCTATTGATTTGAGGGATAAGCAGCTCTCTGTTTATGAGATGTGAACAGAATATCCATCTGCTCTTGGCATTACAAACATCCCTTCCCATTCCAGGTGCAAATTCCATTGCTGGCATTCGGCTGACTTCCTTTGTATCAATAGCCTGATAAATGGGAATGCTTAATGTCACAAGATCACTATGTAATTTATGTTAGGGAAAGATGGCATTCTGCAGAAATGATATACTGGCAAGTAGTTTTCTTTCCTGGGAGCAGAAGGGAGTAAAATCTTCAAAAATGAACAGCGGGAATGTATGTACAAATCTGCACAACCCGCCAAACGTTAATTTCCATTTATCTCCCTAGAAATTAGGATTCCGATAGATGAGGAAATGCTATCAATTCCCATCACTAACAGTGTTTATGCAGTTCTTAAGAGAAGAGAGAATTACCTGTGCAGCCTTCTTCAAAAGAAGTTTGGCTGTATCTGCGTCCTTAAGAGCATGAGAAATCCCATGGAAGTATATAGGAAAAGCCTGAAGGAAGGAGTAGAGGTTTCTGTCTGGGTAGACGATCTCACAAGACATGAGGCCGATGCTTTGGTGAATGCAGCCAATGAATACCTGCACTATTTTGGAGGTTTGGCGTTTGCTCTCCTGAAAGCTGGTGGGCCAGAAATTGAAGGGCAGTGCAAACTTTTCATTGAAAAGAATGGCCCACTCAGTGCTGGCCAGATTGTGGTCACTAGCGGAGGAAGACTGTCCTGTAAGCAGGTTATCCATGCGGTAGGTCCAAGGTGGTCAGAAGATCAGAAGGAGGAATGTTGCCTCAAGTTGGAAGCTGCCATAATAAACATTCTGAAATACGTGAATGCTCCAGAAAACAATATCAAGTCTGTGGCCATTCCTGCGCTGAGTTCGGGGATCTTCAATTTTCCTCAGGATTGGTGTGCTCAAGTGATTGTACAGACAATCAGGAACTTTGTTCAACTTGCTCCATTATTTGGCTACTTACAAGAAATCCACCTTGTAAACATTGATGAGACCACAGCTGATGTCATGAAAAAGGCTTGCGAAGATCTGCTCGGGGTTAATGATATTGTGCCTCAGTCGGGTATTCCTGACTCTATCACAGTCAATGAACTCTGCCTGCAGATCAAAAAAGGGGGTATAGAAACACAGCAAGTAAGTCTTGTGGATTATAATGTCTCTTGTAAATGTGTTGGCATGCCAAGAATATTTTTTTAATTCCAGTGCAGAAAACCAGTAGACATTATAGCTTTATTGAAAAGTATATGATGTGGAAGATACATGGGCCACATCCAACATTAAATTTGTTGCTACTTATTCAACAGGATGTTCAGTTTGAATATACCTGATATTCCCTCTGTGCATGCCTCAAATTATTGCTGGAAGTCCCAAAACTTTATATAACCTTTTTTGTAGAAATATGTCCTGTCCTTATGAAGATGGGGGAGATTATTAAGATTTCTTGATGCTGATGGAATAGTGTGGGAATTCCTTGTCTGTAGAAACCTGGCATGAACATGGCATGAAAAGTTTCACATTTTACATTGCTCTCTTCCAGGCTGCTATAATTATTAATTCTGTGACCATACAAGATGACCTTTCTCAAGGAATGATTTCAAGAGCAATTTTGGAAAAGGCAGGTCCAGCTCTGCAGGAACAATTTGTCTCTGAGTTACAGAAACTTCCATCAGAGAGATCCAATTTCATATACACAAAAGGATTCAATCTTGATTGTGAGCATGTGCTGCATGTGGTTTGGCCATCTTACATTGAAGGCAACAGGCAAGAGGTGATGTTAGCTTTACAGTGTTTCATTCATATGAATTTGGGAGCAAATCAGCTTATATAATTGAATATCTTGCTTGCAGGTATTAAAAACAGCCATTTCTAAAGGGCTTTCCAAGACTGTGGAACAGAAGTTGCCATCCATTGCTTTTCCTCCTCTTGGAATTAAAGATTTACATTTACCAAGTAATGAGGTGGCCGAAATTATGGTGGAAGAAATCATGCACTTTGCAGTGGAACAAATTGGAAAGAAGCTGGATGTCTACATTGTGGTACCTCTGGACAACATTGATGTTTATGAAGTAAGTTATTGAATGCTGTATTCCTTGCAGGTAGATTACAAGGGCCTAAGGAAAACATGTGGTATTATGCAGTCAGTATTAGCATGAGACTCAGGTTACTCTCCTTGCACTATTATGAGTGAAACTATTATGAGATGGAGAATTGCTTTTCGTTGCTAATATTTTTGTCCTTTGTAGGAGGTTTTTTTTTTAAGTCACTTAAATCCTATGAATACCATAGAATCAGAGGCTTGGAAAACACCATGGATGTCTAGCTGCCTGCCCAGGATAGGAATCCTCATATAATCCCAAAAGGGCTGGCCAGTTTTTGGTTGGAAGCCTTGAAAATTATGCTTGAACATTTGTCTAGCAACCCAACTGATTAGTTTATTCTGTCTCTACTCTTTAGCCAAGATTAGGAAAAGTTTAAATATATTAAGGTGTATGTTGTATATATATAACAAAGAAAGTGAGTGTCTTGGAGGCCAAATCTATGAGGACCTTGAAGCTTGAAGAAAGGATAATTAGGTTATGGTGTAATAACCATTTTCTGATTTTTGAATGGAGGACCTTTGTTTTCTTTCTCTTCAAAGATAGGTTATGAATCTGTAGCTCAAATAAGAAGAAAGGGTTAAAAAAGTATAGACTTTGTGACAAGTTTTAATATCCAACTATGTTTTATTCTTTATTCTGTTTCCATCTTCCCTTAAAACTTTAACAGAATGCACAATGGTCTGAGAATCATCTTCTTGAACAACATTTTGTACACTGTTAAAGAAGTGCAATTTTGAAAGAAATTGCAATACATCTTGTTGTGACCACATAGTCTGCCATAATCCTTTGAATTTGGCATGAGTTCTAGACCTTTCCTTACTACCTGAATTTCTTGTTGGGATATCCAAAAATCTCAGTCAAGGAAACAATGGCAAAAGTCCACTGAGAATAACTATTTTATTTACTAGTTTATACAAAGGACATATCACAAACTTTTTGGAACCTTAAATCAGTCTTCTATTCTAAATGTTAGTTAAACTGTTAACATTAATTGTATCTTCTTATTCTTTTGTATGTAAACATGATTTCACTGATTGAATTTCCAATCTATCCCAAGCATTCAATATTGAGAAGACACATTCCATTGAAAACTTATTATTATTCTAATTGCCATTTGCTATAATGTCCATTGTGTTATATGAGCAAAAAAAAAAATCCAAATTAGTAATATATTATGCTGATTAATCATTATTCCCCCCCTTTTTTAAAGGCTTTCTGTGCCAAGCTTATGTCAGTGAAGAACAAACTAGAAGAAAAGATGGACTGCAGCAATGTTGACACAATTGGTAAAAATAAATTGGAGGCTTAAAATGTATGGGAATTCTTGTCTTAATTAAGTTCAATGAACTGAAATAGATTTTTTGTCAAGACCTGTCCAATGATTGAAACCTTAAGAGTGGGGAACTAAACAACTTTGTTGACAGTGATTTATGATTCAGTATACCCCACATACTCATCATCTAATGTCATTATTTTTGACAATGGTGGTGATCCTCTCTGCTGTGTTTGTAAATGCTGGGTTTTAGTTTAATATGGAATGTGAACCCAGCTAACTGTGGCTCAGTCAGCAACCACCCAACCAAACAGAGGAAATAGATGAACTTTTTGCTAGTCAGCTAACTAAGGTATGTAGAAAGCACATCACCATAGTAATGGGGGACTTTAATTACCCTGATATCAACTGGGAGACAAACTCTGCACCAAGTGGAAGATCAAACAGATTCCTGACAAACCTAGCAGACAACTTTGTCTCCCAAAAAGTAGAGAAGGNCATTCAATATTGGGAAGACACATTCAATTGAAAACTTATTATTACCTATTCTAATTGCCATTTGCTATAATGTCCATGGTGTTATATGAGCAAAAAAAAAAATCCAAATTAGTAATATATTATTCTGATTAATCATTATTTCCCCCCTTTTTTAAAGGCTTTCTGTGCCAAGCTTATGTCAGTGAAGAACAAACTAGAAGAAAAGATGGACTGCAGCAATGTTGACACAATTGGTAAAAATAAATTGGAGGCTTAAAATGTATGGGAATTCTTGGCTTAATTGAGTTCAATGAACTGAAATAGATTTTTTGTCAAGACCTGTCCAATGATTGAAACCTTAAGAGTGGGGAACTAAACAACTTTGAACTAAACAACTTCGTTGACAGTGATTTATGATTCAGTATACCCCACATACTCATCATCTAATGTCATTGTTTTTGACAATGGTAGTGATCCTCTCTGCTGTGTTTGTAAATGCTGGGTTTTAGTTTAATATGGAATGTGAACCCAGCTAACTGTGGCTCAGTCAGCAACCAATGGTTTAAGAAGTTGCGGATTCATATGATGTAAGAACCCAGCCATAGAAGGAGAAGCTGAAAGGTGGGTGAGATAAAAGAAGGACCAGTGAAAATTAATCAAGATAGGAGGGAGGAAGCATTTCAGGGAAGGGGGATTTCCTTTAGATTTTAAAAGCTGGAAAACCTTAAAAACTCTTAATTCTTAATCTTATCTAATCTTGTCTAAAAGCAAGATTTTGCTCAGTGGAAGCTCCTGGGGAATTTTGTCTTAAAATTGCAGAAATTGTACAATATTTATTGTATAAAATCATGTTAAATATCTCAAAATTATAACAAGATACCACTTTGTACACTGCCTGTTGTTCTTTAAATCTCTAGCTTGTTTTTGCGAATTTCATCCACTTGACCCAAAGGCTTCCCTTTTCTCTCGACTGATCCATTTTTTCTTTACATCTGTTTTGCAATTTGATCCTTAGTCATTCTCTCTTTATGACCAAATTATCTCAGTGTTCTGGTCATTCTCATTCCTTCTTGAGTCTCCAGATGGTCATCACTTTTTTGGAACTATCTAGTCTTATCTCTAACTATCCATTCAAGCCACCTAACAGCATACTTTTTCCCCCTGGATTGCTTACGTTTGGATGCAATCATTCAGCAGTGCAAATCTTTTTTCTTTCTTTCTTTTTTAAAGCAGAGCTACAGACTGATGTCCAAGCCAATCCAGGTTTTGAAAGAAATGGGCCTTTTGTGGAACTGATAGGACGCAGCCATGATATTTTGGAGAAAGCAGGACGGTGGCTCAGAGATATTATATTGGTTGAGGAAACTGGACGGATTGTTATACGGAATCATAACATTTTAAACCTGAGCAGTGTCCAGCCTCTCGAATTGTCTCACCTTCAGCAACATTTTGGCATTAACATCCTGGAGAGTGTAAGTGGAGCAGGGGCAGCCCTAGAGATCGAAGGGTCTCCCCGAGCTGTGATTGATGCAGCCTTTGCAATTGAATTCATGCTACAGTCTACAGCCAAGCAAGAAGCTCTTAAGATGGATGGTACGTAGAGTTGTATGAACATATTCCACTGATAACAGATATTAATCTAATATCTTTAAGAATTCACGGAAAATTTTGGTTTAATTAACTTTTTAAAAGCAGGTTTCTAGTCCTTAGCAAAAGCAGTTTTAGAAATTTACATAATCTTTATTAAACTTAAAAGGAGTTTTGTTTCAGCATCTCACTATGAATTGCCCAATGCTTGCTAACAGCAAATAGTGGACGGGCAGACTGCTGGGACAAAACTGCACAGACATAAGTTGTACCTTTAAATGTTTGTATCATGACTTTATTCTTATAATGTAGAAAGTAATATAAATCCATGTCAGATAAATTAAAATAGCAGAATTCTACAATGATAGTCTGAACATGCTCTGCTCTAGGAAAATCACCCAACCATCTTTTTCAGAAAGCCAGAGGTTGGCTTGTCCATTTTTTGTTAAATCGTATAAACTAGTACAGCATTAGAATATTATTTAACCTCTGTTGTCAGTTGCTCGGTTTCATACTGCAAATTGTAATAAAATTGATACATATCAGTGGAATCCACAGAGGATCCGAACTTTGAAACAACATATAGTGAATGAAAAAAATATTTTAGTCGTGTTGGCTATATTAACTATTTTTTTCTTATTTCATCTTAGAAATATCATTTGCACAAATGTCCCGAGTCAGAAATACCCCAAATGGGTGTTTAAAATGTTTCCCATTTGAATGTGTGTGTGTGTGTATACATACTGTATACTCTCAATTTTTATTTTCTAATTTTCTACAATTACCGTTGTGGTTTATTTTTATTTTATTTAGCTTTGGTTTATTTTTTAAAAGATTCTGTATTTTTATTGATTTATCTTTTTATGTTAACACAAAAGTTTTTAAGGGTACGTTATAGCATAGCATTATGCTATATTTAATTTTTTCCTTTTATAGAACAAATGGAATTAAAGAGCATCATCCCATTCTTTTAAGTTTTCAGTTTATTTTTCAGTATGAAAATCTTGTTTTAATTTTTATTAAGCAATGTATTATCTGCATCCAGGATCTTTGGAGAGCTATCCTCATCAAGAAGGGGGTCTGGAGATGGCAAACAGATGCTGTTATCAAATCACCCCAATAGAGTCTTACCTTCAAGAATTCAAGGACAAAGAAAAACAGCTCGAAAAAGCCGGCCTCCGGGTTCTAAAGGTGAATAGCAAAATAATGCTAGGAGAAAATTGTGTTGTGTTATAGATGTACCAAATTAACCAAACTTAAGCAAACAAGATTGAAATTTAACGATTTGACAGGGTTTCATTGAAAAAGTCTCTCCATGATCCAAACTGCAAGTTAAACTGGACATTAACTGGTTGCCACTTCTCCTTTTCTTTGCAGCAGCTGACTGTTCAATGCTGTCAATTTTGGATCTCAGGTTTGCTTTCCGTGAAGAAGAAAAAAAGATTTAATCCATTTGAGGGAATTAAGGTTATTTAATCCATCTGATTTGCTGATTTCCCATTTTGCAGCTGCAAACATGATCTTCCATACAGCTCTGGAGGAGTCCCGGAGAAGCTTTTATGGAGTCATATTGGCCTGTAGGAGTTAGCATAACTTGCCTCCTTCTCCCTTCCATTATCAGGAGCATCCTATAAAACTGAGGATTCCCTGCTCATGGAAAATTGGGAACTAATTGTAAATCTAACACAACAGTTGCTTGTGTGTGTATGTGTGCGTTTAATCAACCACCAATCTTGGGATTAATAAACAATGTGTCACTCTGAGCAAATCATCAGATGGTGTCAGTTTCCTACAAATTATGAGCTCAAGCTAGATTTCAGAAGACGCTACAGAATTCCAAAATATGTGTCTAATTAAAACTAATATGTTTATGACAAACCTGAAAAAGGATAATGACTAACAAGCAATGACCTAATTTGTATTGTGACTGGAAAAATACACAGGCTTAATATTTCACAGAAAACAAATCCATATTCTGGAACAAAATCTTGGTTGAACAATGATTTATTTGTACAGAAAACAGATAATCCTTGAGTGCGATGTTTCTTTGATTCAACTACCTGGATTTCCTCCAGAATCTTGAAGACACATACCAGGCAGCATCTCTCGTGTGAGGAAAGGTTTGCAGGAATATGCAGTTTCTGCTGGTTGGCAGGCAAATTACATTCACAATCATTACATTACTGGTAATAAACAGGGTACATCCTTACTGTTTGTTTTTATTACAGATAGAGAAAATACATAATCCTCTTTTAGAATCTGCTTTCCAAAGGGTAAAAAGGAAAATAGAAGGAAGAAATACTGGAATGCCTGTATGCCATAGATTGTACCATCATGTCCCTGCTCAGTATTGTAGCCTGGTGTGCAAAACTGGATTTCAGAAAACTTACTCCTCATCACAAGGTAAACCAGATATGTTGCTGTAAATGGTGTAGAAAATGCAGAATATTTTTTCAGCATATTAAATACCCTATTCGTGTGCAAACTGAATACCTTTGAAACAACACAAACATGACTTAAAAGTCGGTATTTTACAACCGGTTGTTAAATTTTAATTTCTATACTGGTGAGAAACAAGATTGGAGTTTTCAATCTTAAGTGCAAGGAACCTAAACTATAGGACTAGATTGTGGTGCCTCTCTTATGTCCTCTTGGGCTTCGCATCCAGAGTTGGCAGTAAATTAGACTACCAGATACTTAACTCTCAATTCACTTCTCAGCTATTATAGGCAGAAAGATTAGAAACTAGAGGGTAAGCAAGAATTCAGCCTCAAACACAGAAGCTGATTCCCCACCGCAGACCATATATCTATATTCCAGAGTATAAACTCTTTAAGTTTCTATCTCTTGTCCATTTGAATTAGCAGATTAGCTCGTGGTTTGTTGATGTACCAAAATACAATTACATAATGCCTCCCGTCTTAGCCTAAGAATTAATGGGGCTCATCTCTCCAAAAAAAAAAAGTTCTACCTAGTATATGGTTGAAAGACTAAAGACACTGCAGTCAGCTAGTCATTTATATTGCCATTATAATGAAAATATGGTAAAACGGCCTGCATTTTGTCTTGCTTTTCAGATCAGAAATATGGAGCTGGCATTTATTTTAAAAAGAACCCTCGGAAACTTATAGCAGATACCAGAGAAAAATGTGAAATGGACCATTTGATCTGTGTGTTTGAAGCAGAAGTTGTAACAGGGTCATACACAAGGGGCAATCGGAGTTATGTAGCACCACCATTAATTAACACAAGCAGTAGGAAGCTCTACGATAGTGTGGTTGATGACATTCATAACCCTGAAATCTTTGTCATTTTCAATAGGGAACAAGCTCTACCATTGTACTTACTGACATGTTCTCTGCTTTGGAACTCTGATCAGAAGGCAAGTTTGGAACCATCATCCTAGAATCTCTGAAGCCTTAATGCTAATTGAAACATAGACACTAGTTCTGTGTTAGATTAAGTAATAAACTTATGGCAGTTTGGTAATGCAATGAAAAAAGAAATCCCTGCAACACTATGTTCTTGAAGTCTCCTTATTTTTTAATGTTATTTCAACAAAAGGCAGTAAAAACCATGTCTTCATGTCTTTATTCTAAAATACTAATTTTAAGCAATCTGAACAGGTGTGTGTGTGGGGGAGGTGTTTTATATTTACTTATTAATTTTACTGTGGTCATTAGCCAGTACAAAAGAACTGATATTCAAATATCCAAAATTAAATTGACCATGTCAGGATTGTTAAGGAAAATACTTAGACAAAAAAGAATTGGCTAAAAGACAATATTAAATCAAAATACGCTAAAAGGTTTGTTGAGGCTACACATATGCAACAAGAAGAAATTAAAATTAGCAATCGGGATAATATAAACTTTGAAATAGCAGTATAAAATATAAATGCAATGCAAATACTGTACGCATATACATATATTTGTAAATAAAACAAAATTATCAAGGTTTAAGAATTATAAACTTCTCTTATAAAACCTGAAAAAAATATAGCACAATAGTTGACACGGCATTTACATTCCAAAGCAAATGGTTAATGCAGAGCCTCAGCCATGTCTGGCTATCCATACTTAGGGATGTTCAATTGGTCTTAATTATTATTATTATTATTATTTTTGCCTGATTAGATAGATCTTCTTAGGCCCACAGAATGAAATGGCTACATGGGGAAGGTAGTTATAGGGCTCTTTTAGCACATAGTACAAAGAGTTGAAAGTTGACTTCATAGGCATGCAGTATGTCTGGTATCAATTTCACTGATCATAAATCTAAAGATATATTTAGCCTTTCACTGAAGTACACATCAGGTTTTTTTAAAAAATATGCTTAAAAGGATAAAAACATTCTAATGTGTAAATGAACAAACTGACTCTTTTATTCTGCACTATTTTATTAAAATGTATCAAGTAAACAATTTCTACATTAGTCAGTTTCCCTATATAACAAAATAGATTACACGTAACTTTACATACATATTTGGCCTTCTAGTGAATTTTCTATGCTCTAACTTAAAAAAATCCATCACCGACTAAATGAACAAGTACATATTAATGTTGTCAATTACCACAGTAATTGAAATCCCTGATATTTTTATCTGCATTAGTCTCTGAAAGCTATTCCAAGACTTCTGGAATTTCGCCATCATCCACAATGAGCATGTGAAGAATTCCTTCCCTTCTCTTCCCACTGCTGATAGCTTTGATATAACAGTTGTGCTTTCCAATACTGAAATGTGTTTCTGTCCCGTCTTCTACAAATTCACCCTGACAAAAAAAGATTTAAAAAGCCACTTAATGATTTTCAAACGTTTCAAGCCTTTATTAGCTATCAAATTATTTTTGTTTCAACAAAGCATAAAATAGTCAGAGTTGCAGCATACAAACAGGACAACAAGCTTAACCCTTAACTTTTTGTGATTTTAGGAATTTCAGAAAAGATGCCAATTCAATTTGAACTGTATCCATGCAATTGTTTTATTGCTTTATGTACTGTATGGCATTTCTCAAAGAAGAGTCCAATTTATTTTGTAGTAAAGTTTAGTGGTAAAAGATTGGGAAGGAGCAAACCTTCTGTTGCTCTTCTGAGGTATTTTAATCTGGAAGCTGATGCCAAGCTTCTGGAAGAGGGAAGCCCTTTCTGTTTTGTAAGAGGCATAAGCATTCTAGAACAGGGGTCCCCAACCCCCGGTCCGTGGACCAGTACTGGGCCGCGGCATGTCAGCAACCGGTGTGCACAAACAAGCAAAGCCCCATCTGCGAGATGCAGGCAGCACACAAAACCATGCCCCCCCCCCCCCGGTTCGCAGAAAAACCTCTCTCCACGGAATCGGTCCCTGGTGCCCAAAAGTTTGGGGACCTCTGTTCTAGAACATGCATGAATCTCTGTATTTTTTCCACCTCCCAACCACTAAACTAAGCAATAAAAGGAGCTCCAGCAGTAGCAAAGGTAGTGGGAGTCTTCCAATTCTGACATACTTGTGGTGTCTGGAGGTTATGGTTTTCTGCTGAAGGAAGGAAGAAAACTCAACTTAGGGAAAGAACCTGTTGTGAAACAGTAAAGTACTGCGAGACTTAAGAGGAAGACGAGGAGAAACAGCAGTCAAAGGAAAAACAATTTTCAGCCAGGATCACATGAGGATTTTTTGTAAACCCCATACATTTTTGCTTTGGTGAGGCTTCTTCTTCCATAAAAACAATAATATTAAAAATTACATTCCATAGGATTTTCAATATTTTTGTGTTTTTTTTACAAAGAAGCAGGGAGTAAATAACAAACATTATTCTGTAATAATAATGTGGTGGCCATTTAATTATATCTGTCAGATATGGCTACAAACAAGATAATTGGATTGTTGTTTATGTTTTGTGAGTTTCTTGCATGTTTTTATTAAAAGGTAGTGAAATAAATATTTTTTAAAAGGCACCAAAATAAGTAACTTCCACTTCATATTTTTGTGGGTCCTTTGCCTATTATGCCTAGTGGATACGTCAATCCTGCTTTCCACAGTGAAACAAAAATTTATTTATTTAGCGTACGGAAGTGAAACAAAGAATGGAGATCCAACAGTTTAGAAAAGCTGAGTTTTGCTTCCAAATGACTCATCTCATTCAACAGAGATGCATTGTACAAACTCCACTACAAGGAAAGCAGTAACCTGATGACAAAAGGCTGATAAGAGAAAGAGAAATGAAAGTGAAATTTGATAAAGTGGCTGAGGTGAACTCAGCATCACTTGGAGATAGTCATCAATTTGGAGACCCTGTGCAGTAGCTTGTGCTTTAGCTTATTTTGTTCTGAAAACTGAGATATGTAAACAAAAAGAAGCCTAGTAAAGATAAAGCTGCACTTTTGTATCTGCTCAACAGCACTTTTGCGTGGTAAAATGCAACTCTGCTCACCTTCTTTCTTGTGTCTTTATCATCTAAAAATGAACCTGTGACACCATCATGATTGTTAAATTTATATCTTATTTTACATCGGGCTGCTGCAGAACTGTAACTTCCACCATCTAAAATCAGTAGGACTGTTGGCAGGGTTAGCTGAAAGTTTTCAGCAACATTTGGAAGGCCAGAGGTTTCCCACCCATAATAATCTTTAAAATTCTATAGGATTATGCTTGTTAGGATTGCTTGTTATTCAGCTGTCCCAGTTATTTTAATTGTCTTAATTCTCCATTTCTTGGGGGAGGAAAGATGCTATGAAATATCCTCTCTAACTTACGACTTAATTATTTTCAACTAAAATAATCAACTTGAAATTATGTTTTTTATGTTACATACCGCTGTCTCCACTTTTTTACCATTGCACCAGACATCCATTGTGTCTTTCTCTATAAAAAAAGATAGTTACATAAATTATTTTATACAATTTTAACATCTTAAATATAAGTCAAGTTGTACCCAGACCAAAGCTCTTCTGCAGTTTGCATTGTCTTTTATTTTGATTTAATTCTACAAAATGCTACAAATGTATTTCTAATTGCATTCTGGTCCAGATGAAATCTCATTATATACATGATAGTTCTCTAAGAATGCTGTTTATATAGTTACAATATAGTGCTTTTGTAAAAAATAAAGTTAACAGCAAACCTATAGAATGTCAAGTGGCCACAGAATGCTGATGGAATATTGAGAAAAAGAATCCAATGGAAGGAAGAATAAAATGAATGGTATCCTTAAGAGAAACACACAAAATTGTAACAATTGCAGGTCCTGCTTATTGTATGACTGCAAGAACATTAAGTACCTATTAATTTAATAGCAAAATGGATTCAATCTGAAAAAGGACAATCATTTCTATGTAAAAGATATCTTATGTATATAACTTGTCAATTTTTTAAAAAAGTACTTTAAAAATAGTATTTCTGAAAAATTCAAAACTGCCTAAAAGGAAATTGTGACTTTTTAAAAATTATGGTGGCTCCTGAAATTGGAGGGCAGATGAATGTGCATTGTTATTAAGTCTACAGCTGATGCCCGTTTGAAAGAAGGACTTTAATTCTGGTAGTCTTTCTGCAAGTAAAAAGGCTCCTATTGTTTGCGCTAGAGAATGCTGCATGTGACTTTTTTTAAAGATATTATAATTGCAGATACAGGTTGACAGTAGACAGAGATTTATTTACAACATGCTGCTATTATCTTAAAACAAGCTTGTTAGTCAACATCCTTAATTCTCAGTTATGCCCATAGCCACATTTATATATCCAACATGATGTTTTCTGGATTTATAGTAATGCTGTTTTCTACTTTGTTATTGCCAACAATACATAGTTAAGATTCAACAATAAATGTAAACCAATGCTAATAAATTACAAATTACTTACCGTAGCTATTAAAACTTAACCCTAATTTAACAAATCCTTTTCAGATCCAAGAGATCTTGTAGTAATCCCAGAATGTCTCCAAGATAAGGGTATATAAGTAATTTGATTATGTGCCATGAAGACATTGTCAATTCTAAGTCACCACACATATTTTCTATAAAGATTCCCTTAGTCTTTATTTCAAATAAATGGGTTATAGCATTAATGCACTTTGGAAAGTGCCAAAATACAACTAAAATAGTATATGAACCATACAAGAGACTTCAGGAAAACTAACTTACCTAAAACAACTCTAAAATCTGTACCATCTAGGTGTAATACCCAAGTATTTGTTGTTTTTGACCGATTCTCCAGATATTTCTTGAGACTTTTTCCATCTATTTCCAGAGTATATTCATATGCAAATCCACTGACTGCATCAATATTAATAGTAGCCTTTGTGTTAGCAGCTCCAACTGTAAATGTCTCCTTTCCCACTAATTTAAACATCCATTCTTTTCTTATTATTTCCTATGGATGAAAAAAAGACATTTAATACAAACATATTTTTGCTTCAATTCTGAAAACTTGACTACTATAAAACCACTCAACATTTTGTTTTATTATTAGAAAAACTGATCAAATCAGATGTAATCAAAAGGCTTATTATCCTTTCATCCTATTGTATAGTAATATTTCCTAACATGAACATAGAATCCAAGTCACAGGAATTAATTATTAAATGCTATTCTGCCCTGATTGTATCCCATTTCTGAGACAATTTACACTTCAAAAACAAAAGCAAAGAGCAACTGAAGAGCAAGTTCAGAGGATGTTTATTAACATGGTGAATTATTATGGTTTGTTGCAGTCAGTGAGATGTTTAGACTGGATTTGGCATTTTATCCGCCTATCAAGTCCTTCCAAGGATCTAGGATAGGTAGATGTTGTTTGATGGTGTTAAAATACTGTCACAGGATTATTATTATTATAATTATTTTTAAAATTCCTAAGCATTCTCCCGCACATGCAGGGTCAAGAAAACAAACTATATCAGGAAAGGTAAATACATGTATATACATTTAGATAACTGAAGGGAGACATGATAGCAGCCTTCAAATATCTCAGGGATTGTCACACAGAAGAGGGAATGGACTTATAACTGTCACCTTACAGAGCTGCATGTAACTACAAAACTACAAGAATAAGATTCAGGTTAAATGCCAAGATTCTACAAACTATCAGCCAATAGTGTAGATTGCCTCATAAAGTGGTGAGTTCTCCTTTGCTTGAGGTCTTTAAAAAGAACCTGGATGTCTCTATTAGGGATGATCTACTGGATCCTGCACTGAGGAAGAAGTTGGACTAGGTTATCTTTTAAGTCTATGATTCTATGATATCAAAAATATAATGGTCGTGAAGAATAGATATGCATGTACCAGGATATACAGTCGGTGAACGTTCTTTCAAATATATTTGCATGCACTTCATATTTACATATTTGAAAACTAAAATGCCTTAGAATACTTTCCCCCTCTTTGTAGGACTAATCCTACAAATGTACAATAGCATAGTTGTGCTAGGGAACTGAGTTTATGAAAGGATAGTAAATTAATTTGCTGTATAATAAATGTAGTGGCAGAGGCGCTTGTATGATTCGCTGTCTCAGTAATATAAATTCTTTGATCTTGGGTATTATACAGCTTAGCTTGGACATGGGGAAGAGATGGCATTTATTGCTGTTGTATAGGCAAGACCTCAAATCATATTTAGAAAAAGTATATGCTACAGCAGTGGTGGCGAACCTATGGCACGCGTGCCAGAGGCGGCACTCAGAGCCCTCTCTGTGGGCACACATGCCATGCCCTGGAGATGGCAACCATCCCTCTTCAACCAGCTGCCCGCTAACTTGCCGAGGTCCCACATGGCCGGATGTCTCCAACACCCATGAGCTCACTGTGTGCGGGGCCGATGGTTTCAGGCAGCAGCCACCCCGGCCCCTGCCTCACCTTGCCCTGCGACGATGGCACCCCTGCCCTGCCTCGCCTTACCCCGCAGCACAAGCCTCCTGCCCACTGCCCCACCTGCCAAAGACCCCCTGGATCTCCTCCAACCCTGCCCAACCCCCACAGGCGTCCCTCCCCAGGAGCAACATCGAGATGATCAGGCCCACCTTGGATACACCCACCCAATCTGCCATGACCACCCCACCATGTCCACCCAGTGGGCCACGCCCACCCGGCACCCGGCGAGAAATAAGTGGGTTTTGGGTTGCAGTTTGGGCACTCGGTCTCTAAAAGGTTCGCCATCACTGTGCTACAGCAATAGGCACTCACCAAAGGAAACAATATAGCTGAACCTGATTTTTTATTTGGACAAATGGGACAGGAAGCTGGAAGAAGATGGGCTACCTACTCAGATTCCACTCTCATACTCATTTCCACAATTTGGGTAAAAGCATTTACAGTACTAGTTGGTCACTTGAATGAAATAGATATAGTCTCCTCTTCCATCTTCCATTGCATGTGCCCACATAAAGAAAATACAGCCAGGATTGATCCTATAGGATCGTTCAAATACATTCAGTTCCCAAAAGCCAGAAGAAAGGAATCACTGTACTGTCAAGATGCCCTTTTCTTTCCTTTCTGCTTACAGTAGTACATAGTATGTAGTATAATGGGGATGATAAAATGGAATGAAAGAAAATAGATAAGGAAAAATTATAATTAAAAAGCAATCTGATAAATTAAGCCATCTCTCCAATTAACTGGTTGCTCATTCATCTCTATTATGACTGCAGCATTTCTCAATTTCCCAGTATACATCTGTATATCTTAAATGATTTTCTGTATAACATCTGCAGCAAAACTAAAAGCAATATTCTAGTACCATGAGGCATTCATTCTTTGTACTATGCTGATGTGTGTTTTCAAGAAACAATTGAATTTCCAAACTGGTTATTGTATATGTATACAATATTGTATATTGTATATTTTCCTGCCAATATTAACAAAGAAAACTAATTAATCTATCAGTTTAAAGCTATGAATATTGTTCTAATAGTCAAAAGCTGAACTCAGCATCTGTTCAGAAGAAAAATACTTCATAAAAACATATTATCTTTAACAACAAATTTTTACAATTTCAATTCAACATTATTATTTATTCAATATGTTTGTGTACTGCTTCCTTTACTGGAACATCTCAAAGCCTTTTTCACTAAAAGCAATAAAATATAATTTCAAAAAGTTAATGAAATACTTATTTAGTCTAAACCTCCTATAATTTTGATTTCAAATAAAAATGGAATTTTTATTTAATTAAAAACTGTTAAAAAGACTCATTTCAGCATGTGTAAAGAGTAATGTACATAAAGATAGTATTTCAAGTGATAGTTATTTAAGGAAACCTTAATTTATAAATACCTATCACTCATATTTATCAAGGACCCTTCATACTTACCCTGAAATCGGTGGGTTAAAATGCTTTCTTGCTTATCCTCTTTTGGGGTCTTTTGTGAATTCTCCTGAGAGTGCTAATTTATGCCCTTACCAAAATGAGGTAGAGTCCTCCCAGTGCCACAAAGGACGTGAATTTATCAGATAATGGTGCAACCAATCTCTTTCTCATTGTAATAATGACAGTAAGGATCTGGAGGAATGACAAGTCTCATGAAATAGCTCTCTCTTTTGGCCTCAAAATTCCCACAGAGATCAAGGTTGTTCTGCTCAAAAGCAAATGTTTGGTATAGAAGACAATTGAGGGACCATTTGATAGTATGGGCCATATTTCTCACACACAGAAGTCTATTTATGGTAATGAAAACAGGATTAACTCAGTGGCTCAACAGGAGGAAAAGGAATAGAAAGAAAAAGATTTAAGAGAAATGACAACAGAAAAGAATTAAGAAAATAAGCTGGAAGTATGGCCAGAAAAGCCTATCCTCAACACCAGACCTGGGCATTTTACATCCCATAGGCCTCATTTGACTTGCAGGTGGTCCAAGTCCGGCCCGCAACATCAGCAGGATTAGGATGTCAGCAGCATCAAGGCAGTATCAATGGCCCTCCATAACAGTCCCAGTTTCTCATGTGGCCCCTTGGGAAAATTTATTGCCCAGCCATGCTCAACACCAACTAGAATAGCTGCCTTCAGAAGTACTCTTTTAGCGAACCAGATTTTACATACACCAAATGTTAACTTGTCTTTCCAAGAACTGAATGCATTTTATGTAAATGTCCTACCTTTCCATCTACATACACAACACGCTTTCCTGATGTGGTCCCATGTTCAAATTCAATTTTGTGAACACCATCACTCAGGCCTACTTCCCAGACAGCTACCAGGTCCGTCATTCTGTCTATGTAACTGTAATGAGAGGTACAAGAACAAAATATTTAAATATGTACACTTGACCTTCTTCAAGCAGAATTATTCAAAAGTGAAATACACTTTAAAAGTGGCTCCAACTAAGCTAGGCTCTTTTTGGAAACTTAATTACATTTACAGAACAGTCTATGCAGCTCTTTAAATTATAAACTTAGTTTTTATCAAATGTTTTGGTCACTCAGGCATATGCATATCATTATCTATATACATATTTATATTTTACTATACCTAATAAGAAAAAGTGACATACTACTACATTACATATAGAGCAAAAATCATTCAGCCAATTTTTATTTTTAAACATCTTGTTAAATCCCAATCATACAGTCATTTCATTGTTCATAAACTGATACAAAATCAGTTTATAGACAGAAAATGAACACATAGGATTGTTCCAAGCCTAAAAGATTTCTTAGAATATTTATTCCCAGATATTTAAAATAATTTAAACAAATAAAACCCCATTTTTTACAATTTTTATTTAAACCCTGTAGAAAATATATTGTTTGATTAACTGAGTAACCTTATAATTTGCCAAATGTAGAACTTACAAAATTATTATTAAACATAATATACCACTGGTTAACAATAATGTGTTCAATCCCAGCCAGTTAAATCCAAACCTTCTCCTGTCTTTCTGATAGAAGGCCTATGGTTCTAACATCAAATTAAATACTGTAACAGATAAGTGCCACAAAACATCTTGATAAGAAAAGCCATGATATTAAATCTAGCAGAGAAATTAGGTAATCACATATTAATACAACCATGGTATTTATTGAATTTTATTTGGTATTTTTATTGATATTCACCACTAGGAGTCATTGTTGATTATAACAGTGTATAAACCAAAGAGACAAATTCATATTTGGCTAAGATTTGTTTCAAAAATAGCACTTTCTATATATCTTACTCTATGGGGTACATTTTACCTTACATCTTCATAGTTATTCTCCATCCAAGTTGCCATAGCATACAAAATGGCTTTTAATCCAATTAGCAGCAAAAAAAAGAAAGAAAAAAAGAAACAAAGCAGAAAGAAATAACAGCAAAAAAGAAAAAACTAAGTTACAGATGTTTAGAATAATAGTGTTCATGACAAATTGCCCCTATTTAAAATCTTTTGCCGTGAACTGGGGAAAAAATGCCGAGAAAAGCATTCTAATTTTACTTTTTGATCTTGCCAATTTGTCAATGGTTTGAAATTAATTTGGATACATAAATGCAATTCACCTAGAAATAGTTATTACAGTACTTACAATCATTGGCTAAAATGCAGGCCAAACCTGTTCCTAAAATGTTTGCAAGTATGCAGTAGCATTTACAACCTTACAAGGTACAAAACAGTTCAACAGATCTTGAACCTCAGCTGAGGAATGCAACATGATGCTACAATCGTTCAGTTATTTAACAAAAATAGGAAACTTCTAAGCTGCTTGCTCCAACATATCAAAACTAATGTTAATGGTCAGCAATCTCTTCCTTCTGGTTTTTACTTTAACTTTTTCATTCTTGCCACTTTTAGAACACAAAGTAGTACATTTAAAAAAAAGAAGACATAAGATTAAAACAGAAGATGTTACAGCAGCACTCACATAGTTTCCCCCACGACTTGAAAAGTTACTTTACTTATAAATGAATAGGCAGAAGACTGGCATGCTATTAAAAAAAATGATTTAAGCCCAGTATTATATGGATTTCCATGTTTTTCATTAAAGTGGAAGAAGGATTCCATAGGCATCCTTAAGAAATAAAAGGTGGGATGGCAGTAATTCAATGTTTGGAAGAAACTTATCAAATTATATTAAAAAGACCAATACAGTGGGGTAATACAGAATGCTCTGTCAAATTAGTGAAAGTGGAAATGAATTCTAGTTAATGATGTTTCATGCTAGAAAACATTTTCCACAGCAGCCACTTTTAAACTGCTTTTTTCTGACTTTGGCACTTTTTACATATCTGACAAGAACCTGTAGAAACACTTTTCTACTATATGAACTAAAACAACAATCAGTTCTGTGATGTGCAGGTTACTAGATTTCTTTGCGTTGATGGAATGCTTAAATTTAAACAGGATTCTTTGCTGAGTTCTCTAAGTTTCAATTGGTGAAAACTACAGCAAAATAGTCTACAAAACAAATTCAATTAAATTCCAGGAATTAACTCTGAATTAAAAAAAGAAATGGCAGTGTGACTATATCACAAATAAAATTTGATCTTGTTTGCCCATATAAGATCTATTCAATAAACCATAATCAGTTGAATTTGCAGAATATGCCATCAAATACATTTAAAAGTCACAAAAACTAACTTCACACAAGAGGCTAAGCATCAAAATATTAATGCTTACAGTACTGTACGAACCAGCTAAGTATGTCAATTTTAACTTTGTTCAACCCATATTTCTGGATTCTTAAAAAAATTATTGAAAAGGGGTTATTAGAGGAACAGGCCTCCCTATATAGATGTGCTTTGGGTGACTTTAGTTAAGGGAAGCCTAAATAATTTTTCAAAGTGATTCTTTTTTATTTCTGATTCATCTGAAACAATGAGGCTGGCCTCAAATCTTTGTGTGGGTACAATCATCCTTCCATACAGAAAAAGCCATTTTCCTGTAGAGAAAAATTACAGTGGCCTAAAGAATCATTCATACCACTCGTGGTTATTTGCCTTTCTATGCAGGAACAGAATTTGAGATTTATATACAGGTAGTCCTCGATTTACAACCACAATTGAGCTCAACATTTCTGTTGCTATTTGTTAAGTGAACTTTGCGCCAACTTATGACTTTTCTTGCCACAGTTAAGTGAATCATTGCAGTTGTTGAGTTAGTAATACAATTAAGTGAATCTGGCTCTCTCATTGACTTGCTTGCCAGAAGATCGCAAAAGGTAATCACATGATCCTAGGACACTGCAATCGTCATAAATACGAGTCAGTTGCCAAGCGTCTGAATCTTGATCACATGACTTTGGGGATATGCAATGGTCATAAGTGTGAAAAATAATCGTTAAGTCACTTTTTAACTTTGAACGGTCACTAAATGAACTGTTGTAAGTCGAGGATTACCTGTACTCCTATTTCTAGATACTGGCATAACCCGGATTAACTCCTTCTGGATCAGAAAAGAAAAAGGCCCCCTTCCATGACGTTTTTGAAGGAAACGACCATTCGGCCCTACTTCCACTATGGCCAACCATTAACGAAGACCCACTTTAACGCTGTTCTGAATCCGGTTTAATAATAACGGGGAGGCGAATTCGGTCCGAAATAAGCCGCAAGAGAGATGGAAGTCTAAAAGGCCGGCTCTACCTGCCTCAGGGACAGAGCCTCTCGCCTGCCCGTCGAAAGCGAGGCCTGGTCCGGGTGGGAAGAGGGCCCCGCCGGCTTCAGGTGAGGATAGCGCGTCTCCCAGCCCGAGGAAGAGAGAGGGACGGGGGCAGCGGCTTCTCCCCTTTCCCCAAGAAACCCCGCCGCGCCTCCCGCGGGGCTTTTCGCGTTCCTGAGAGCCCGCGACTCTCAATATGGCGGTGCGGCCCGGGAGAGGAAAGCCAGCGCGTCGCCTGGAAAGCGCAGTCGGCGCATCTCTCCTTCCCTGGCAACAGGCGCGCACACGCGCTGGGCCCGGCCGAGAGACGCGTCCCGGAGCCTCCGCTGCCCGCCCGAACGCCTCCTCATCTCTGCCGACGCCGGGCTTCTTCTCCCTAGCGCCGCCTCTGGAAACGCCTCGCAAAGCTCCCCCCGCGCTCCTTTCTGTGCCTTTTCGGGCTTTCCTTTCCGCCCACACCGCCCTCAAAGGCTCTCCTCCGCCGGGGCTGCCTTCTTCCTCGCAATGAGTGTTTTCGGGGAGCCGTTGCTCTCGGGAAGGGCTTACTCCGAGGAAGCCTGCAGAGTCTCGCAAGGGTCGCTTCGGCTCCGCTTCTATGCTGGACCTTCTGGTTATTCCAGAAGGTAGGACAAGCAACGATTGGTTTAAATCGCAAGGAAGTCGATTTTACTGGACATCAGGGAAAAAAAACCCTCATGGTGAGAGCCAATTAAAAAAAAAACAAATTACTCTGTGTGTGTGTGTGTATTCTGTTTCAGTGGAGTTGCTAAACAGTCTGAATGGCTATCTTTTAGGGATGCTGTAGTAATGGATTCCTGCACTAAATGGAGTTGGACTAGATGATCTCCAAAGCTCTTTACAGCTCTTACATTCTATGGTTCTAACGTGCTAATCTGTAATTAGCAGCCAGTCCAACTAATTTAGTGAGTTTGCACAAAATATCAAACCATAAACTGCCTAAACTGGCTTTACATATCATGTTGAGAACTAACCAGGCACATTTTAGGTTAGCATTTTGGATGAACAGTTATAATCTTGTTAATAAAGTGGGATAAAAAGAAATAAAAATAGGGGCCTCTGTGCATCTCCAACAGATGAAACATAGGGGCTGCTCACTGGAGGGAAAAAATGTTTTTTAGAAATAGAAAAGTACTCCTCCCCCCCCAAACAGGATCCTAAGGAAAAATTGCCTATGTCATGTTTTCAGTACAAAATGGGGATCTTTTTTTCCTGATCCTGCTAAGTTCTTTTGTAGTATTTTATTGATATTACCAGCAGGTACAGAGAAGCAGGTGTTAAAAATGGAAATGAGTTCCCTCCTCCATTGTTTTCTTTTTGATCACTAAAACAATTACGGTACGGAGGATATTGATGCTAACGGGCTAGATTTCTTCTCTGGAGGCTCAAGACCCTCCACTTTTCCCCTCCCAGAGCATTCTTTCTTTTCTTTTTTTTTAAGTAAGAATGCAGTCGTTGCAGCCAGTATCCCCTATTCTCATTGGAATAACTTTTCCTTGAATAACCACTCTTAGAATAACACTACAGGCAGTCCTTTCTTTGGACCAGGCGCGAGGTTGGAGGCAGCCTCGTCCATTAAATCGAATACCCGCAGAGTGTTGAAAGCCTAAGAACCGCAGCTTCCAAAATGACGACGCTGTTGTCAGGGACTGAACCTGTAACGTGCCTACCATTGTACTTCTAGGGCTCTGAAATTTGTCCAGAGGACACATAGGGGTTCAGCTGAGCTTTGTGTGAACCTGGCACAACCGGTGGATTTGTGTACGGACGTCTGCAAGCAAGCGTTCCTCCTCTCCATCACCCCCCCCCCCTTGCCCAGCCGCTTGCGAAGAGCCAAGGGACTAAGCCAGGCTCGGAAGAGGTGGAGACTGGAAGCCAAACCCAGGGGCGGCTCTGCTTCAGCTTGAGAACCCGCCTTTAACGGCCGCGGAAGCTCACGCCCTTGCCTTTCGCCGAGCAGAAACAGGCGGCGGGAGAGAAGGCGCCTCTGAGGGAAAGCGGACCGGGGAAGCCGCGTGAAAGAAGCCCCGAGCAGCCTGAAGCCGGAGGAGGGCCTGGTGGGCTTAGGCGGGGAGCCGTGGTACATTTAAAGCAGCCTCTCCGGTGAAGCTGCGTTTCTTATAGGTCTTCTTGGCGTCGCTAGTAAAGCTTTGTTCCTTTTGCTCGTTGTAGATTTGAGCGTCGGGGTTGTTGTTTTTTTTTGCCGGTGTTTAATAATAGGTTAGATCAGGACTGCGGTTTTATAATGTTTCATGATAGAACAGAAGCAGACTTGCACCTCGAACAGTAAGAATAGTAGAGATTGTAGGAACTCGGCTGCATGCCGTTTTGCTGCTCTCTGCTGAGGGTCCCGGGCAACTTCCTATCTGGGGTCTGGCTTCCTTAGAGCAGGGGTCTCCAACCTTGGCAACTTTAAGACTTGTGGACTTCAACTCCCAGAATTCCTCAGCCAGCTTTGCGGGCTGAGGAATTCTGGGAGGTGAAGTCCACAAGTCTTAAAGTTGCCAAGGTTGAGGACCCTTGCCTTAGAGGAGTCTTAGATGAAACACCCTTGCCTGTCTCCCCAGTGTTACCCGATCAGTTTGCATCGTTATCCTACGGGCCCCACGTAATATATTAGGCAGCACTAATTAAGGGGAGAGATGTCCAATATTTTCACCAGATGTAGACATAGCTGCTTGTAGTAAGCCTTACTTTCGGTGTTGACAATGACAGTGTGATCAAAGCTACTGGTGGTGCTTGGACTACCATCCTAAAAATGCACTTGAGTTTGACTTTTCAAAATATTTGGGATATGTGTGATACTGTGGAAGGGAATGTTTAAGAGTGTACTTAGTTCAAGTCATGCAGTAGACCTAGAGATTGACTGATTATGAGCCATCAAGTCAGGTTTTTTTCTACTCCTAGCAACCACATAGAGTTTCTCCATGGCAACCCTATCCCTATCCTGGTATCTCAGGTCCTCCAGTAGAGAAAGAATGTACAGTACAGGTAGTTCTTGACTTACAACCATTACTGACCATTCAAAGTTAACAATGGCACTGAAAAAGTGACTGATGACTGTTTTTCACACTTATGACTGTTGGAGCATTCCCATGGTCATGTGATCTAAATTTGGATGCTTGGAAACTGGTTCATATTTATGATAGTTGCAGTGTCCCAGGGTCATATAATCACCATTTGCGACCTTCTGAGAAGCAAAGGCAATGGGGAAGCCAGATCCACTTAACAATCATGTTACTAACTTTAATGGTTGCAATGATTCACTTAACCACTGTAGCAAGAAAGGGTGTAAAATGGGGCAAAACTCGCTTAATAAATGTTTCACTTAGCAACATAAATTTGGGGCTCAATTATAGTCACAAGTTGAAGACTACCTGTAAATGATTTTTCCCATCAGCTTGGAAATTGTTTTGATCTCTTGTGGGGACAATCCTGCTTGATTATTTAACTTTGTAGACACTGGTAGTCACAGAAGACTTTTGAATATATTCTTGGAAAGACACAAGCAACACTTGTTTCTTTTTATAAAGAAAAATGAGCAGTTCTATGGTAGTTTAGTTTTAGGGATAGTAAGAGATAATTTCCCATTTTTCTTGAACAACAATGCAAGCATGTCTTGTCAATTTTCTTATGCTGTATCCACATGATGTGTCTTTATCTCATCTTTTAGCCATGAGTAAGGCAATAAGACAGCCTACTGTCTTAGTATCAAAGAAACATTTCCTCCTTTTGTGATACCATCCAAGGGCATCCTGAAAGGGTACTGAATTAGGCTTTGAAACTTGTTCGGACTGTGCAGCACTTTGGGTTGAATCTCCCAGAGGTTGCTTCAATGGGTAAACATGGCACCTGCTTGGAATCCCTTGAAACAGCTCTTAACTGTTTCCAGAAATAGGCAGTTGCTTACTAAAGGTTCTCACATGTTTCAAAGGACATTTTGAAGATTGAATGCAAATGCTGCATAGCTATATGCCCATTAATACGGGGTGAAGTCAGGGGACTTAAAACAGAGGTACAGTAGAGCTGGATAATGGGAACAACACAACTTTCATGTCAATACAGATAGCTTCAACTCAGTAGTGGGGAAGGGCCCTGTATTAAACGAATCTCATTTCAAAATCTGGGAGGGATTGATTCGTCTTTGAAGGCTTCTTTTGGCAAATTTATTTTTGTTTTTGTTTTTAATATTTGTGTATTTCAGACATTAGAGCTATAAAACAAGTATATAGCATAGCTTTGATCGGTTTTCCGCATGCTGTAATGTTGTTTAATTATTATTTTTTTTGCTTTTCCTATGTCATCTTCCATTTTCAGATTTCAGAAAAGATTGGCATCCTATCCACCAGTCAACTAAAGTCAAGAGTTCAAAATTACTATGACCGAGGTATATTTTTGTTGAACCGTGCAGATGTAATAGCATATGTTAAGAACACATAGAATTGAATTACTTTCAGCAAAAGTTCAATAGTTCAAAATATGTTACAGTAAAAAGTTGACCAGCTAAGGGACTAAAAGAAAGTAGTCAACATACGGAGGTGGTCAACATACAGAACAACTGTACTGATACAAACATGTGCCTCATTTTATTGTACAGCTTTTATTAGAGAATGTCATACAGAAAAACACATAATGAAAACATAGGAAAATCATTCGTACAATATTGTATCATACAAAATCAATACATTTGTTTTGATGTATTGTTGTTCTTATGGTTTGATCATTCTTTCTGAAAAAACGACTCAGTTTTAGTCTGTTTCTTATTTTTATGAAGATAAGTAAAGAAGGCACACTCAATGCTGGCTATACCACTCAGCATACGTGGGCATTTTTCCATAGCAAATTACTATCTTCAATTTCTGTGTTCTGTGTTAGGAGGAATTGCAGAGGATTGCGTTAGAGAACAAGCTAGCAATACTTTGTAATTATAATATGAGAAACATTCTATTTTTTTCCACTGTAGCAAGAGCAAGAATGGGAAAACTTAAACAAGTTATTAAGACAACATGGCTTAAGACCTGTATGCCTTGATATGCCTGGAAGTTGTGGAAATGTGCCAGGTAACCTACTCTTTACTAAACTAATTAAATTCACTGTCAGAATCTTGCACTTCTGTTACTGCTTGAAGATTTAGATACTTAAGTACTCATTCATTTATAAAATATTATTTATTACTGACATTTCTGTGCATATCCACTCCAAATGGTTCTGAGCAGTATGTGATACAAGAGAAACATTGGTAACCCATCAATGTAAGAAATTTAGGATAGGAAAAGTGATTTTTCACTAGTTAAGGGCAATCTCAAATGGTCCTATCCCATAGGACACAATGTGATCCCTTAGCATATAGAACCCTATGCAGGGCATTCCTCAATATGAAATGGCTGAGATATAATTACATGAAAACAAAATATATTTATAGCTTGAAATAGATACTTACAACTACTAAGTTGTGAATACTTGAATTATGCTTACAGTTTTCTTTCAAACAGTGATGATAACACTGTACATTGTTAAGGTCTTAATACCATCACCAAACTTCTTTCTCCCAAGTTTAGAATCCTCCACTAGGGCCAAATAGTTCTCCTTCTAAGTCTTCTGCAATTGAATGGCTTCCTCTTTTCAATACAAGTACCATCACTTAGACTCAACATGCATAACTCCAAGAATTTGTCAGACAGCTTAGCCATTGCTGAAAATGTTAAAGAGTTCATGTCTGCAAATTGCTGAGGATGGACTACTTATTTTGATGAGTATGGTGTAGTTCATTTGTCAGCTCGGGATTGGGCTGCTAACTCCCAATTATCTTTGTTTTATACACTGAAGTATGTTAATATTAATGAGCCAGGTAATAATAGTGATTGACAATTACATGCCATCAAATTGTTGTCAGCTCTTAACGACCATGTAGATAAATTTTCTCTTTGAAGTCCCTAACTTTGGACTTCAGCTCTTATTAATACTGTTCTTTTTTTTAATAATTTATTAGTTTTCTAATTTTACATTTAGGTATTTAAAAAGCAACATGGTGGCTGGGTTAATCAATAGTTCAATAACATACAAAAATCTTTAGTACAAATCTCAAGTTACACCATCAAATATTTCCTCTCTTTTTCCCTTAATATCTACTATCTTGTATTTAAGCTAATACAGTTCTTATTATATCAACTAAGTAAAAACATCATTATTACATTTATCAATAAATTTTTAGTGTATATGTATGTTAATTACTTTTACATTCAATCTTTATAGACAATCAATGTCCTGTTATTGGTTTTTTCCCAATTTTTAGTTTCCCAGCAATATTCAAATTTAAACATTTGATATTTATAATTTCCAGGCTTTAGGTAACCAAAGTTTCCCTTATCTCAATTCATAATAGAATCTAATATTCAAAATACACATCTTATCTATTTGAGGATAGTCTTGTTCTATTTTCTAAAAGTTATCTATTTCCCACCATATTAAATCATCTAAATAATAATACAGTATCCCCTTTAATAAATCAAAACCATTATATATATTGTCTGGGTTAATCAATAAATCAAACATATTCCTAATTTTTTTTCTTTTGGGTCTAATATTTAAATATTAAACAAATAGAACCCTTGTTTTCAACTAATTTCCAAATATTTTAAATTTAATGACCAAAATTTCCCTTATCTCAACTTCTCCCTTTAAACCTCTAATTAGTAATATGAAATCCCCTCTAATAAATCAAAACCCCAATTTTCTTCAGCTTTATTCTGGCTTTCTTCCTTTGCCAACTAGCCTTCCATGTCAGTGCTTTTAAATCATCAAATAGATCTCTATTATTATATATATTATTTGAAATAAGAGAGACCATTTAGTTGCCATTTTTTTGGAAGGGCTAGCCCGTTTGTGTTCATTAAATCGTCTCCGTATTATTTCAGTTCCCCAAGATTGTCCTGATATGTTTATCTTCCATTCAATCTGTTCTTTTTCTTTCTCCTCAAATTTCTTCTGATTTATATAGAAAGTCTCTTCCATTTTCAGTGTTGTCACTCCCTTTTCTGGATTTTCCATTAATTGTATTTGTTGGTCAATTAACTCCTCTGTCTTAGTATTTGATTGTTCCACTTCTTCTTTTATCTTCTGCGTTGTTAGTTCTTTGGTTGTAGTCAAAATTTGGGTTTGTATATCTAAGCTGGCATCTTGTTCTTTTAAGTCACATCTTATTTTGTCACAAGCTGAAAGAATGGTTTCATGTATTGCTTTCAACATGGAAAGCATCTTTTCCTGGTCTTCATCCATATTCTCTTAATAGTGTGTTAAGTTGAGGACTTTAAAATCAGACGTTAAAAATAATTTTATAACTAGGTATGGGACCTCTATTTCATGTATTATAGGTAGTCTTTATAGTAAAAGTCATTTGTCAAGTAAGGTTTTTTAGTCCAAGGTATTTTATCATCTCATATAATAACCAATGTTCCTCAGATAAAGAAATAGGAAAGCAATTCCCCACATACTGTATAGCTCTAAAATTCAGTAAAGGTTTACATTCATAGTTCAAGCAGGCCAATTATGCTGCCCAGAAGTTCTCTTTACAGCTGAGTTTCTCACAGGTGGTATCTATCAAGGTCGAAAGAGTTTTATCTGAAGTCTGGGCTTCAAGCCAAGTCTCTTTTAGGCAATAACAAGTTGTAATACCAAACTTTGCCACAAGATGTCACTGATGCCATTTAAAGTTTTTTAAGTCCAAAATTTTTATAATCCTTTTTCCAGTTTTATTTCTTTTTTTGTAGATAAAAATAAAAGTCTCCAGTAAAAATAGGAAAACTTTTGGTCCCCAAGTTTCAGAAACATATACATCCAATTAGATTAAAATTGTTCTTTTAGTGCTTTAACTCCCCTGGGTAGTCAGTCGCCACTGTTCTTAGAGGGTGGGGTAGAAATTCCCTTCCCTCTCCCCTCACAGGGGGAAAAGATTCTTTGGACAGCTTTTACAGGAAAAGAAAATACTTAGGATCTTAAAGAGAAGATCAGATCTCACCCAGTTTCATCCGCGTTGCTTTAGAAGTGCTTGATGGTAAGTTTGACTTTGGCTGTCTGCAACTTAGTGACGAGCCATATTGCTGTGGCCGGTCTTTCCTCCACCGGTTTGGAGGGCTGCCCCAGATTGAGCGGAAGGTCTGCTGCCCTCCCGCGATCAAGCGGGGGTTCCCGTCCTTGCTCATCGCCCCTACAGGTGACTTTCGACCCTTTCCAGGTCCTCCAGCAGAACGAAATCAAACGCGGAAGACAGAGCTCGCCTTCCAGCGTCTGTGGCGTCCGTGATGGCAAATCGGAAGTCTTATTAATATTGTTCTATATTCAGCCTTTGAGGAAGTGTCTAATATTGGGTACCAATGGGGTCCATTGGTGATTCTTTATTGGTTATTTATTTAAAACATATATGCCCATCTAATGTTGAACTCTGGGAAGCTCCAATGATAATGGATGATAATGATGATAATGAACCAGGCAGTTAGGAATTAAAGAGTTACTGTTTTCTTAATTAGTACCCTTAAAAATCTGAATTCTTTCAGTCTATGAAGAACTTTGCTTATATTGAATTTAGACAGTTGCAGAAAAGTGACCAATTACAGTGACAGAAGCATGCTTGTGTTCCAGACCCCAAAAGTTGGCTTAATGAAATTTATCAGTTCTCAATAGCAAGCTCATATTAAACAATTCTGTATGGTCTGTGCTTAGTTCATTGTTTAAAAATTGAATCATAATATTGATATTGAAGAAAGTTTTACTAATTTCTTAGGTATTGATTTATTAGTCATATGAATGTAAGAATATTAGGGTATTGTCAGCCCTTTGAGTAGGCCAGGTCAGGAATCAGACACTGCAAGAACTATGGAACCCTACTTTATTGTTGTAAATATAATATCAGAATCTTTAACGCTTGCTAGAATTTCATCTGTCCTCTCCTATATCGTGCAAATTATCTTTGGTCTTTTCTTTATGCTTAGTTCTTTTCAGGGCTGAGATTTCATTTAGTCTCATTAATTGATGCTTTGCATTCCTATGCTATCTCTGCCTCCTTTTACAGGTATTAGGCCTCCTATACTTATGCTGATGCCAGAGTCTTGAGTGAAGAAATTGCTACTAAATAACTTTGTTTATTCTATTCAGTGGACATAAATGAAGCACAGTATTTCCTAAAGAATGTTCTTTAATAGCATTTTTCCATCTAGCTCAGCGATATAGAAAGTATCATAAAAGTCATTTGCTTTGTTATTAGTAATTGGAATTATTTTCTTTTTGCCAGCTCTTATATGATACACTTTTATCATTCTAGTTGATTTGGCAGATGCTTTAAAATAATGTATTTTAAAAAGCATTTATTTTTTAAAATACCAGACACAGAGAAAATTGTTATGGACAAACAGTCCTCGGAAGCAGTACAGCATGCACTGAAAACATTAATGGAAGAAACAGAGCGTCAACGAAAAATCATTCGTGGCTTGATAGAAGACAATCACCAGCTTAGGTAATATATTTTTTTAGAATTCAATTGGATGTCATTCTCTAGATCTGCGGGTCCCAACCTTTTCTATACTCAGCACCCCTAGAACGCTTCTGATATATTCTCGTACCCCTTACAAAAGTTCGAAATAACGGCAATGAATTATGCATATAGACTATAATTTTGAAAACCCAAGTTTTCGCATCCCCTGGAATATCATCTCGCACCCCCAGGGGGGTACAAGCACCCCTGGTTGGGAACCCCTGCTCTAGATGAAACAAACTTCTCTTTGTCTCTCTTTCTCTTTTTCTCTCTCTCTCCCTCCTTCCCTCCCACTCTCTCTCTCTCTCTCTCTCTCTCTCTCTCTCTCTCTCTCTCTCTCTCTCTCTCTCTCTCTCTCTCTCTCTCTCTCTCTCTCTCTCTCTCTCTCTCTCTCTCTCTCTCTCTCTCTCTCTCTCTCTCTCTCTCTCTCTCTCTCTCTCTCTCACACACACACACACACACACACACACACACACACACACACACAGAGAGAGATGTACATCATATAGATAAGAAAGAGGATGGTTTGAACCATGATTTGTGCTTTCAAGCCTCGGATAGCAATTTTAAAAAATTAATCTTTGATTAGTTAAAACTAAGAAACCAGGGAAGACGTGGAAAGGGGCAGAAAGTCCTGAAGAAAAAGTCTGGAGACTTTAAGGCCAACTCCAGTCTAGGTGATGGAATTCATAGAACAGTTTCTAAATAAGAGTGCGCGGGACAAAAATTGTGTTGTCTCACTTTCCATTTTCACTTAGCCCCGTCTTCTGGTCGCTCTGTTTGGTTTAAAGATTTCTTGGCTTTTCCACTCTGCTGTGGCATTTTGTAGACTCCATGCATGCTCTCCTCATCGTTGCAAAGTTTGCCATTTAATAGAGATTCTGTGAAAAGCTAACATTGGGTCAGAATCCCATACTTTCAAGGTGGGTTCATTTCCTTGAGTTCTTACCAGGGAAGGATTGTCAATGCAACTTCTTTGCAGCAAGACGAGCTTCCTTTATTGCAGTAAGTCCAGGCTGATGCTCTCTTCTGGTTGTGCATTTCAGGAGGCCTGACTTAGACCAGGTGTGTCCAATCTGTGGCCCATGGGTTGCATGCAGCCCTGGGCAGCTAGTAATTTGGTTCCACAAGATCATAAACTTTTAACATTATTATGTAATCTACATACATTAATTATATTACATATTACATATTTTATATGCAGCCCAAGACAATTCATCTTCACTCAGTGTAGCCAAAAAGTTGGACACCCATGACTTAGACCAGACATGTCAAACACAAGGCCCGGGGGCCAGATGTGGCCCACAAAGTGGTTTCATGTGGCCCGCGAAGCCATCCTGGAAACAGTGAGGGAACAGCCCCCGCTGCCTTGGCCCTGGCCCAGGCCGGCTGGGAGCTAATGTACAATTTTGTGGTGGTACCACCATCCAGTGCCCCCCCCCCCGCATGGCCTGAGAGGAACAGTGAGGCTCCTGCCTTGGCACTTGCCCTGGTCCCACCCCTTTCTGCCAGAGACCCTCAGATCTATCTCACTCCTGTCCAGGCCCCACAGGCCCCCTTGACGCGAACGATGTAGAGCTGGCCACGCCTACCCAGTAAGCCACACACACCCGCCCCCCCGAGGGCAACCGCAATGCTTATGCAGCCCTCAATGAAATTGAGTTTGACACCCCTGACTTAGACTATCTAGGTTTTAATATATTGTCCAGGATGATACCATATAATACTATGAACCAAACTCTTAAGATGGTTTCTTTAGCTAGGTTATTGTATAGATCCACCTATGAATCTCCAATTTTGTTAAACTATATTGACTATAATAGAATTAAACATGTGGGCCACAAATTGTACCCCCACACCCCATAAATAAACTCAATCTTTTTCCTTTGCAATCCATGCTTTATAACTTCTGAACCAAATCATTATAGCTTGTTCAAGAACCATTAAAACAAAGGTAATTTAGCAAATTGTGTGAGCCTAGCTACAGTCTTTTAGGTGGACGCTTTTATGTTACTTTTGATTTGAACTTATTTGGGGATAGCCTATATAGTTTTCATTAAAGTTTATTTTTATTTGGTTTGGTTTTTAATCAGAGATGAATTACGCTTGGAGAGAAGTCGGGCTTCCCGACAGGAACAACGAGCTAATGATTTGGACGTCATTGTGGAAAATGTCAAACATAAAATACGTCAACTGGAAGACGAGTCAATAGCTAATGCTTCTCAGCAACATAACCAAGTCAGAGATCTTCAGAAAGATCATGAAATTTCACAGGTACTTCAATATTGTTCGGAGTTTGAAATTCTGGGAAGGTTTGTTTATTATAGATGAGAGGCTTTTTAAGAACAATAGCAGCTACAAAACTAATTCTAAATTGCATTATGTCAGAGCAGCAGGTTGTTACACTTCAAATAAGAGGTGTCCAACCTTGGCAACTTTAAAATTCCCCAGTGAGCCATGCTGTCTTAAGCTGCCAAGGTTGGAAGCCCCTGCTTTAAATGAACATGCAAGAAAAAAGTGAAAAGTGTTATCTCTAGCTAGAAGACAGATGCTTTCTTTAAAAATGATAGTATGGCCAGCTAGTACTTTTTTTTCTTTTGCAATTTTCTGGTTTTCTGAACCCAGGCAGTGTACCGCCACCAAGCGAAACAGTTGGAGGAGCAAGAAGAGACGATTGCCCATTTACAAAAGGAGCTTTCTAAGCTGGGTCTGGAAGAGCAGCAGCGTATCGCCACTCAGAAAAAAATGTTCCGCCAGTTTTGTAAGCAGGCTCCAAGAACTCATTTGGATCAGCAGTAAGAAATTCTGCATGGTTTTCAAAATAGGTCCTAGTTTTGGGGCGAGGTGCACGCATAAAAATCAAACTAGGGAGGGGGTGGGGAGGTGGAGCTGCCCCACGCGCCCCGCACCCGCTTACCTTAGGATTGTTGCAGCCATGCCTCCCATACCCTGATACCTGTTGCACCTTCTGCGGCCGCATGCCATGTGGTGCATTGCACTGGTGCCACCGCTCACAGCAGAACACTACATGGCTCGTGCTGCTCATGACACCGCCACTTGCAGCAAGAGGCCGCGTGGCTCATCACGCTGGGTGGCAGCAGTGGTGCGATAGTCGCAACAAGCCAGGTAGCCTGCGAGCAGTGGCAGTGGTGCAATTGTCACGAAGAGCCTTGTGGATTTTTGGTGCAAGCGGTGGCAGTGGTGTGATGCGCCATGTGGCGTGTAGCCACATGTGGCCGCAGAAGAATATAGGAATTCTTTTTAGGTAGTTCTTCTCTGCATTACACATTGTACTTTTTCTTTTTTTAAAAATGCTTTAATGTGCAAATAAAGAAAAAGAATGAAAATCAAACAATGCAACCCCCCCACAACCCCAGTAAAATATACATAAAGGAGAAAAGTCAATTATCTCAATTTATCGTTTATTCTTGATTTCACAGAGAAATATTGATCAGCCTTGGCATTGTACTGATAGAAAACTACTTTATAGATGAAAAGTGAATATATGTAAATTAACCTAGATTGAATCCTTCTGGTCTCACATTATCTTTTCGAACATCAAAGATCATCTTTTTTGCTAATGCACCTAATTGTCTAATTGCAAATCTGCAATGTGTTTGCTGCCATCTTAAATTGTACATCCTTTCTTTAGGGACATACAAAACTTACATTCATACGGTTTGGGTTCATTTATATTATTTGCATAATACGTTGATGGAAAAGTACTGTAGAATTCCAAAATTTGAATAGAATTGTTAATGAATAAAATAGCCCAGAAACATAGTATGAAATACGATGGGTGAAACCATCTTGGAAATACCATTTTAGATTTCATATTTTTAAAAGACAGTTTCTATCTTCTCCTCCAGATGTTTTGGTCCATAGTGTTCATCAGCCACAACCAGCAATAACAGGGTAAAATCCAAGCAACTGCTTGGATTTAATTTCATTTCCACAAAAAAGGGAACCCCTACTAGAGAAGTTTTAAGTTACATATGTATGTACCGCATAGTTGTAGGAATTTAGAAAAAAGTTAATTCTTATTTTAATTTTTGATTTGAGAATTATTGCATGTATTTCATTTGCTCTATTTAATTTATATCCGCTTATTCAATATTATTAATTTCTTGACTCGGTGGATTTGTAAATGTGGATTTTTTTCTGACAGATAACATTTTCTGCAAAACTAATCTTTCTCAATGGCATACATATATCTTGCAAACTTGTCTTTATACTTAATGGCTATCTTTGATAGTTGAGCTTCTAGCAGAAAAATACAACAAACTATTAAGGAAAGATAGTACAGTGAGCTAAACTTTGTCTACAAATTCACATTCTTTCTTATAAAAGTTATTCTTAGGGCAGAGTGAGGCATCATCCACGTTTAACATTTGTTGATTTATATTAAATTAGGGTACTCTTCTTTTTTAGGATTGGGTGTCTAATTGATTATTATGAATCTCAGATCAGCCATGTAAGAAAAGAACTAAGGTAGGTAAAATGGTTGGTCTTGTTCAATTGATGGTCTTATTCTATGACTGCAAGTCTTATCCTATGACTGCAAGGTATACTTCAGATGCCAAAATAGTTAAGAGAGACATATTAGCGGGGGATCACCAACCCCTCTTAGACTGTAACCTGCATCAGCCTTCATCACTTAGTCATGCTGTCAAAGACTGATGAAAGTCGGTTTTTAAAACTATTTGGAACATCACGTTACCCATCCCAACCCAATACATAACTGAGATACATGAAAATTTTCATTTAAAATTTAAAAGTAGGGCCAAGCAGCTGACATAACAACCTTACATCGCATCCAACATTTTTTGAATAGACTTTGCTTTTTTTTTTTGATGTGTTCAAATTCTTTGGAGCCAACTTGCAAAAGGGGAGGGGAAGGTAGATGGAAGAAGAAAAAGCATCTTTTCGGCCAAACAAATTCACACTGTTAAATGTAAAAGTTTGTTTTGTACTTCCGTTTTGTACTTTCACTTAAGTGAAACTTACTTTAACCCAATTCCTTCATAGGAAATACAAGAAAGAGATCAATCATTTACAAGACGAAGGAAAAGATGAGGATGAATTCTTGAAGAATATAGATGCTACTGCTAATTACAAAGCCCTGCTTATGGTAAGGAACTTCTGTATAATCTTAGAGGTAGATCTGGAATCTGGACAACCTCTAGGCACAAAGTTATAACTTTCCCAGTTGGTAGATTATAGTGTGATTCACTTTAGGATTATGCTGAAGGCATTGGTTGATAGTCATCAAATGTATCCCACTAATGTCTGCAAATGAGAAACCAAACTTAGAGAACCCACACAACCTTATACTCCAGTCATGAGCTACATATAGCCTCTACCATCATAGTTTGTATAAACTATGTATATCCAAAACCCATTTTGCTTTTTTCAGCAAGCATTCATTTTTTTGTAGCATAACTCAAACTGCCCGCTATCTTTTCACTAGAATCTTCCTAATTTTTCCCTCCATTTTCCCATCTTTTGTAAACATTCTGCCAGATACAGCAATTCATCTTACTGCTCTTATTTACCCATTTCATTTGAAAGATAAAGCATTGCAAATTATATTTTATATCTTCCGATATTTTCAAGTAGTTAAATAAATGAATTTAAATAATTAGAATTTTTATTTAAAGAAGTTTGTTTTAAAAAAAAATATCCTATTAACTTTGGATTCCCTGGGTCAAACTTTAAATAAATCATCGTTTTTCAGTGTTTTAGTATCTTATTAATGGTCTACTTAATTGTTAGGGTAAGTGACAAAGTGCTGTGTTGGCATGCATATGTATGAGTGTAATGTTTAATAATAAATATTTCCAAGTCTTTCCAGACACAAATAATTGAAACAAAAGCTCGAAATGAACAGCTTATGCATGAAAATACTAATCTCAAGAAAGAGATGGAAATTAGGTGAGTGGGAAAAAATAATTTCAGCATAGCATGCATGCATGGATATGATTAAAATCCTGGATCCTAAATTCTGTGTGAAAACATTCAATACTGAATATCAAACAATCTCTACAAGATACTTTTCAGCTATCTGATTCATGTTATCATAGCAATAGATGACCATTTAATAAACTTACTGAGAGCAACAGAAGCATGATCTGTGAATGTTTGGCAAGGATGTTACTGGCCTGTAAAAGCAACAACAGCAATAAATCTACAAGACAAATCTATTCGTTGTGAAACTTCACAGAACCCTTTTCTTCCCTTTAGGCCAACTGCGCAAGAACTAAAATTTTATAAACACCAAGTGAAGAAGCTGGAGAAAATATTAAAGAACATCAAGTAACGTATTTCAAATAAGCATTAATCATTAACCTGTTTTGCAGATGGATAAAAATAGAGACTGTGTAGTGATTATTGATCTGAAATCTTGAGTTTAGACACGAGGAAGCCAAAATGGGAGCACAGCCAAAGGGAAAAACAAGGAGTATAATACCTCAAGGGCCACTCAACCCATTTTTTTAATTATAATTTGTGCTTTTACTTTTTTCTGAGCTTTGAAAGCTATGATTTGTGTAAAACAAATACCTTAAGAAACAATTAGAATGCAATCTTTCACGTTTATGTGGATGCTGACCGTACAGTTTACTTTAGATTTTGTGATTCCATGTTTGGTCTATAAGGCCTGGATTATAGAGCAGTTTATTTAGTGCTTGTCCCTCTCCTCTCTCGGGTTGCTTGTTAGATCACTTGAGAGCAGTGAAGAAGAAAACATGAAAGAAAATAGAGAACTTAAAAAAGGTTTGGGAGGAAGCCAGCTGCAGGAAGTTTGCAGAAGATATTTACAGGTGAGTGGATTTTTGATGCAGAAATTCTGCAAAAAAAACCCCCTATAAAATGAAGAATAGGTTTCTCACTCATTCATATAGTGCAGGGGTACGACCTATGGACTTCAACTTCTAGAATTCCTGAGTCATCATGGCTCAGCTATTCTGGGAGTTGAAGTTCATAGGTCATGAATGAGCTATGAATAGCCTCAGATTTACTGTTTGTTACTCTCCTCCTCTTTCATGGCTACAAGGATATTGTGCTTAGTTATGAGAAGCCTGGTTCTTCCAATTTAACCTAGCCTACTTAACACAGAGAACTGTGGTTTGTTTTGGATTCTCAGGGGAAAAAACAGTAGGGTTTCTGCTACTGATTTGTTCCCTAACTTGAATTTTGACAAATCATAATTCCTTGAATTTATACGACATCTTATTTAAAGAAGAAAGGAAAAGGCAATGAGCTACCTCCTATTGCAGGAAGTCATGTTTTCCCAGTTAAGTGTGTAACTGGGCCAGAAAATACGCCTTTATTAAAAGTTTGTGTTCATTTAACTCCCTTTTTCTCTAAAAATGCCATCTGGCGTCAATAGAATTGAAACTTTTCTTGAATGCTTCTTGACTGTATTGAGAATAATCTCACTGGGTTACCAGATTGTAGAATTGCTCTGACAACTGCTAAGACACTAGCTTCTATGTGGGGGAGCCATATTTCCTACAGTGTAACCTACTTGATGTTGCTTTATAGTAAATGTAACATTTGCAGTGTGGAACACCTATTCTCTTATCATTTGTATTGCAGGGAGAACAAAACTACCACACATCAATTCTAGTCAGGTGCAAACAAAATTATGCTTGTGGCTTTTTACATTGTGACATCTATGACTACCAGTCTTTCTTCCAGTTTAAATCATTTTTTATTATTTGTGCGAACTAGAATTTGCTCCATAGTAAAATTTACCTCCAAAAAAAGCTTGCAAACCAAACCCTAATTTAATGTTACCTCCCAGACAGACTGGTTTTGCTAAGTGAAAGCGCACAAGAAAAAGATTGGAGCAGGCTTGTTCCTGCAGTGCTAAATCATGGTTTGCTGTTGTGCCTGGACTGACCCATTATATTGGCCAAAGCAGTGTACTTAATAAATATAATATAGGCAAACTTCACTGAATAGTACCATGCGTGTTTAGTTAAATCATATATTCTGTGTTAAAAATGTAGTTTCCTTGCTAAATCTTGAAACACAGGGAAGTAGTGAAAAATTAATATGTTTGGGAGTTGGTGGGTAGGAAGAAGCCTGATTATCAAATACTTCACAGGAGGAAGTCCATCATAATCGCTGTTGGAGCAAAACCCAACAGAAGTGCAGCTGTCTTAGATCTTATTATTTCAATGAAAGAGTTGAATGTTTGCCTAACTGTCCATTTTAAACCTGGAATTTTAACTAGGACTGGATTGTACTCAGTGTTCCTCAGATGTAATCAGTGTTACTCCAGCCATGTGACTGTCTGGAACGTTTTACAAAGATTAGTGAATAATGATTCTTTTTTTTCCTAATATTTTAACTCTAAAGGTATTATCCAGCATTGACTCTATTATCAGAAGCCCAAGGAGAGCTCCTCTAATAACACTCATGCAGAAAAAGGGCCTTGGGAAAAGCTGCACTGAGGAGGGAAGTGGATTTGAGCATCTCCCCGCTGTGATTGAAATCTGGGCTGACCAGCTAATGGCCCTGAAGGTACTGGTGATCTTTGACTGCTCTCTTCAGCCTGGGGAGCTGCCCCTGTGCCTGGTTCTTCCAGTGCGCGTCCTCTGTGTTTTCCACATGTCTTTTCCGTGAGTGTAATTTCAACGTACAAGTAGTTAAATAATAACAAACGTATCTTGCAGCAGAGATTTTTTTTACGCTTTAACCTGTGAAGTCTCTCTCTTGCCCCATTTGAAATATTTTGTTTTTAAACAAGGATATGGGAACCTAATAATGAACTCCCCACAGTATCCTGTTAAATTCTTACACTGAAAGCCCAAAAGAATAACACACCATCTTTTTTTTTATTGTTGTTCTTTCAAGATCTTGCACCAGTCCCTGAAAAAGCTGTCTCTGCAATTAGTTCCTTGGTATACCAAAACTATGCAGGATACCAGTGAATGTATTAGAGTTGAGGACCTTCAGCAAATAGTAAATGAAATCTCTGAAGAAGTAGGCAATGAAGAAAAGGTAATTTTGTTCAAAAGTTCTGATTATTCAGAAGTATCAGTTTAATGTGTTACTTATGTGGAAATAATATGATAATAATAATTTGTCATTTTGGGCCTTAACGCACATATACATTCATTCATATGAATGTAATGTGGGCTTATAATGATCTCAAACGTTAATTTGCCTATTTAGAAAATGACACCCTAGTAGTTCTTTTCCAGTTATTGTATCTGGGAGAATCCTAGACTTCAGACAGAATACATCCCCAGGGTTCTATTGTGTTTAATCAGGATTGAAATGACCAGTGGGCTCCTTTTGTTTTTATTTATATCCTACAGAAAAGTCTGATTCCTTCACAACAAACCTTGTATACCATTGTCTGTCATTTTCAAAAACTGTTTGATGTGAAGACCCTAAATGGCATTTACCCTCGAATGAATGAGGTTTATACAAAACTTGGCGAAATGATCAATGCTATGAGGAACCTCTGTGACCTCTTAGAACTAGGTAAGAATCTGTTGCTCTTCCTCTAACCTGCTCAAAGTCAGACCAGGATAATGTGGGGATGAGGAAGAGCTCAGCGGTGTTCTTTGAAAGAGGACTGTAGGTTGAAAGGGCATGAGTTTTGCAGGAAGNTCTCGCCTACATCGTCCATATAGGACGACTCGGGAACTCAACTCCTACCCCGGGCAGCTCACCGATCCCCTTATGCCCAGGGGAAAGGTATCAAGCCGTTTGACAGCAGATGCTGGCTGTCAAACCGGCTTTTACGCAAAACAGGCGGGAGGCAGCAAACAGCTGCGACCAGCGAAATCGCCTGCCACCGGAAGTCTCGAATCGTCATATGTATGTTGAGGTAAAGCAAAAGTTGAGGATGGAATAATAAAATAGAGGACACAGCAGCAAATCGTATTGAATTCTACATATTTTGTTTGGTTTCATTTTAATGTTTAAAGTTTGGTCATACACAAGCTCAGCAAAAGCAAGTTGCAAAAGACCATTAAATGCAGCACCAGATTTGCTGTTGACTCTTTCGGCGTTACGGATTTTAAAAACCCATGTAAGGCAATAGTTTTGCAGCTCCCAGGACTGCATTACATGGCCACAAGAAAGACTGGAAATACACTTTGGAAGAGATCTGATAGCTCCTTAGCTATGACCTTACAGAAAAGCCCATCATTTTTTAACATGTGGAAGGATGAATGGGAAGCAGGTTAAAATTGTCATATATTCCTCATGTGCATCTTGCTCCCTCCCTCCCTCCCTCCCTCCCTCCCTTCCTTCCTTCCTTCCTTCCTTCCTTCCTTCCTTCCTTCCTTCCTTCCTTCCTTCCTTCCTTCCTTCCTTCTTTTAATTGTAAATTATTATTATTATTTATAGTTTTAATGTTTACTGGATTTTAATATTTATAAGCCATCCAGAGTTGCCTGTAGGCCAGGTGGGTGGCATACAAGTTTAATCAATCAATCAATTACTCATGCAAATCAATCAATCTCCACACATAGTCCTAGTGCTCTTTCTAATATCCTAGTGCTGTTCTTCATTGCCTATAAAGGAAGGTTTTCTTCCTATAAAGAAATGACAGGAAGGAACTTTCTTCCATCCCATACTGTTGGCATGATCCAAGCCAGTCTTGTGAAATATCAGGGCTTCCAAAATACCAGGATTGCTCTGTTAATCCTGTTGGTCTTATCCTTCCACTATCAGTACCACAATCGTTTTAATGGGTTATTAGTTTCGCCTTCCCATTAAAAACTCTGGTATGCTGCCTTGCACAATATTTTCCTACGTTCCTTAGTTTGGATGTTTGAGTTGGCAACCACTTCGAACAGCTTGCTGTTTAATTTGCTCCCACTTACTTACTGTATTGTGAAATGTTGCACAGAAACTGATAACAATGTTTCTTCATAGATAGCTCAGCACCACCTAGTGTCCTGGTGAACACTGTTGGAAAGCTATGCAATTTGTTTAATGAGAATGTGGCCTGGCAGGTGGAACAACTCCTGGGCACACAAGACATTGAAAGGTATGTAGATCTTCATAGTTAACTAATTGTAGCTTTACAAAGATGCCTTTAGCCCTACATTCTAAATTCATAATGGAGAGAGAATGGTATGACATCCTGTTGGGTATTTGAAGAACACTATCATGGCCGTCGTAGCCATATTACTCAAGGCAAATGCTAGACAGCTTTTTTGGACTTTTGGGGGCTTAATTTCTAGTGTCTTGATCCTCTTTGCCTTTCTCTGAATATGTTCCATTTTCTCACAGTGCTCCTTAAAAATGGGGTGTCCAAAGGTGGATATGGGTACTTTAGGCGAGACCTGATCATGGGAGAAGAGAATGGAATGCTTAATTCTTCTGCTTAAGTATTCTTTTGATATCACAGGTAGTCCTCACTTAATGATACTAATTGGGACCGGCAAGTCTGTCCCTAAGGATTTGATCCTAAAAGGAGATGTCACACGGCCACACTAATTTATGATTGCAGTTGCAGCAGTTCCAGTTGCCATTAGTAGGTGAACCCCACACAATCACAGTGTCCTGTGATCGTGTGATCATTTGCAACTTTCTGCTGGTTTCTCCATTGACTTTGCCTGTTGGAAACTGGCAAGAAAGGTCACAAATGGTGATCACATGACTGTGGATATTGTGATCCTCGTAATTGCCAGCCAGTTGCCAAGTGCCCAGATCACAATCATGTGACTGCAAGAATCCTGCAACAGCCGCAAGTACAAGGAATAATCATAAGTTCCCTCATTCGGTGCCATTGTAACTTCAGATGGTCACTGAATGAGTGATTGCCAAATGAACACTGCCTGTACATTTCTGCAGATAGAATTTAAAATTACATTTGTCTTTTTTGCAGCCACATCACACTGCTGTCTCATACTCAATTTGCAGTCAACTGTAATTAGTTGACCACCGTGATAAGATTAGGGCTTGTTGTTTAAATAACAAAAGGAGAGAATTGATATTTGTCAAATTGATATTTTTCAGCATTATCTACAAGTTAGAAGAACATGACGACTTTTTCCCAGCATTTCATGCTCTTATTAACAACTTACTTCGTGTTCTGGGTAAGCACTTTCTGCAAATTAATGATAATGGATAGAGGGGCCTGGGCTTTCAGTACATTATTCCACATGAATTTTGTTTTCACCAGAATTTAAGGGCAACATTTAGCTGTCTTTTGAAATATATCTCAAAGAAATTTATGATTATGTGGCACGATCCATTGTCCTTGTAAGTCAATGTTGCATATCCCGCCTCAAAAAAGTATTGAGAACAGCAGTCAAAGACTACCCAAAGCTATTGCTGAATAATGTCTAGAACGTGGGTGTCAAACTGCCGGCCCGCAGGCCGGATGCATCATAGCAAAACAGTGCCCACCCCATTGCCAGCAATGTCAAAAAAGTCGTGACACGTGACGTGATGTTGGGAGTTTGACACCCCTGGTCTAGAAAGTAATATTATAAATAATTATAACTGTAAAATAGTTTTTCCCTGTTTGCATTCTTCTCTTTTTGGAATATACACCTATGTGCTTATTACCCTTGCTATCAGGACCAAGCAGAAAGTGATGTTAGGATTATTCAGCAAAATTCATAGTAATTACATAAGGATTGTTTTACATTGGCTGGTTATTGGGGGGGGGGAGCATTGCCAACCATTCAGCAGGACAATTCACTCATGATGATGCTGAGAATGATATAGTGTGACTACATCTTTTGAGAGGCTCCGTGCATTTGCTTTGAAGGCATTTTAAGGACTTCCCAGTACCCCCAAATACTTCCCCTTGGATTGCCACTGAGGGTTGCTTGTTTTTACTGCCATTTTCATTGGAGGAGTCCACTGTGAATATAGGTGAGATGACCTTGGAAAAACCCCTGAAATAGCCACGTTCAGCCTTCATGGGGACATGCTTTTATGAAGTGTAGCAATATTGCAAGCAAAGAACCCCTCTGAACTGTGTGATCTGTTTCAGAAGCTGATGAATTTAATTTTAAGAAATCCTTAGAATGTATAGTAAAACCTGGTCATTTTGAGTGTGGGGTTCTATACTTCCAGACTGGAGTTTTCCATTCATAAACTAAACTAATTATAGCCTGGTTAGTTTATAGTTTACTTCTAAAATGTAATGAAAATTTTACATAGTTTATAATATAAAGTATAAATATGGGGCCATACATTTTAAGCATTCCGTTGGATATCTAAAAATAGGTGACTGTTGAATTGAAAAGGCAAAATGTGTGCAAAATTGCTTTTGTTTCAGAAGTCAGAAGTCTCGCAGAAATATTACCTGCTGTACAGAAGCTGAAATGGATGGTCCAATAATATAAACTAAATGTAAACTTTTAACATGTTGACTACCTCTTAATGTATTTTTGAATATTTTTATTAAAAATGTCTGAACGGAATCTTGGAAGATTTGTTATTTGCTTTCAATAGCATAAGGACCAAGTTTTCAAAGCAGATTAATAAGGTGTATTAATGAACAGAATATTGGTAGTTAATAAGTCGCAAGCAGCTACTATATCATAAGTTAGTTTATTCTTTAAAAGCGCATTACATCTGTAATGTAGACAAACAGTTTCTGAATTAGATTCTTTGGCATAAATAATGCAAAACATGGTCTGTTTTATGTACAAAATTGAAGGCAATGATTAGATTCTAGTGCATTTGCCTCTTTGCCAGCCATCCTCTTTCCTTAATCCCTTGGATCATTAAAAAACAATCAGAGGATCCTTTAGAACAGGATTCAATGAAATGTGAGGAAATGCTCTTTGAAGGAAGAGCCCCCCCCCCACTGTAGCTGCAGGGATGAGGGATTTTTTTGTCTCCTCACCACCCAGAAAAAGACGGTTCAATACAGACTAAAAAAGTACATTCTGTAAGCAAAACTAGCATACCTGTCAACGTGCTTTCAAAATGATATGGACCCTGGTTTACTTGTGGCACTTTGTGTGGGGGAACAGAGCTGGGAGGGGAAATTAAGCAGCAACAAACAGTGCTTGGTCAGTAAAGCCTGAGAATATGGAAAGCAGAGCACTCTGCCTCAGAATTTGTCCTGTCTTTGGTCAATCAGTTGGGGAACTCCTCAAATACACATTTACTGTTATAAACTTAACCATTAAAAGTTAAATGCAGGATGATGCCAAATTCATCCCTTGAAAAAGTCAGAATTTTAAGAAATATAGTAATGCATTAAATAAGTTAAGCGTTATTGAAGTATAAACATTTACAAAATCTTATTGTGGCCTTCAAAGTTCCAAATATACATGAAGTGTGCTGTTGATCAGGTGTGAAGGAGTCAACTCTGGGGCTGTCCATTTGTCAACTGATACCTGTAAAAGAAAGGTGGCATGATGGGTTAAAGCAGATACTCCTCCACTAACTAGCTAGCTATATAGTATATCCCTGCCTTTTGTGTCTGCATGTGTGTACAAGTATACGTGTATGTGTATATAAGGCAGGGAACCAAAGAATCCCGATGGAATTCAGCTGGTCTGTCCTAGATGTGGTTGCGTTATCTAGCTGTGTGAGGGTGAAATTATCAGCTGAATAAAGTACAGTTAAATCACTGCATTGAAAACAGCCTTCCAGATACTCCTTCCCACTTCCAGGACCTTCTGCAAGATTCACTAAACCTAAAATATTCAAAATATTGCATCACCGTTCTCAGGCTGTTTGAAAGCAAAATGTTTGGAATGAGTAATGTGGGGGGGGGCTTTTCATGTTTTCAATGTTACTTTGTTTCCTCCCTATTTTATGAAATCAAGTTTTTAAAACTGACAATGGTGAAAGCAGCACAGCTACAGGACCAAGCCCATATCTAACTAGTACTCAAGCCATAGTTCCTTGGTTTATCCAGAGGAGCTACCCAATGTCTCATTCCTTACTGCTCTGTTGGTATTAAAAACGTGTTTGGATACATACTGATTGGCCATAAATAGATCATACTTATCACTACAGATCTTAACATCCTCTCAATAGCAAAATTAAACTGATAGCGAGATTGCAATTTGAATTGTGGCTGAATCATAGAAAGCAAAGAGGTGGAATATTGTAAAGCACAGCCTAAATATAGGAAGTGAAATTCTCCCTAGATTTTCCATTGCCTCTTTTAGGAGGGAGAGGAACCAGTACTTGAAATAAGCAATTATTATTTCTTCTGCTCGGTTCATTCTGCACTATCCAGATCTAATAGCTAATCCTCTTGCATTGCTACCTTCTTATATGCTGACCATCCAAACATACCATTGAGAGAAGCCCTTGACTAAATCTTCCTTTGATAAGTCAATCAGCACCTTTAAAAAGAAAAGGCAGAATTGTTAAGCTGCTTAATCAAATATTTAAGTTACAAGAACAAGTTAAAAAATAAAGTGTATTTCCACGTATAAACTGCCTAGCAAGCTTATAACACAGTACTGCTATTTACTGCATACTGCTCCATATACTTTTTAGATGCTTCCTCTAGAGAGTAGCAACATTTTAAAGTTACATAGCAATCCATAGTTATTATCTAAATAATTTGTATAACAGGATCTTATTTCAAGTATATAAGGGTGGAGAGAAAGGGAAGATGTGAATGGCATATTTAAAAGAGTATCTTACCTTTCCAAGTTCTTTCCTTTCATGTGAAATAAGTGACTTTCTGTTTTTCACTGCAATATCTAAGGCTCGTTTCTTAATGTCTTCCAAGGTGTCATTAAATTCAAATCTAAATGTATGAAAAAAGGTATATGCTATGTAAATAGAAATCTTCTAATGCAGCAGCCCCCAACCTATCTGGCTTTATGGACCGGTGGGGTGGAGAGGGGATAGTTTCATGTGACTGGTAGGTGCACATCCTCCATTCAAATAGAGCTTTGCACGCCCATGCACACTTGCTTGCTGCTTGCGCAACCCTGTTCTGAACAGGCCGTAGCCCAGTAGTGGGCTAGTGGCCTGCGGGTTGGGGACCCCTGCTCTAATGTTGAAAAGTTAAAGCTTTACCAAAGTAATAAAAAAACAATTAGAAAAAATACATCTAATATGTAAAACCTGCTCAAATCCAAGCACTTCCAGATTGCAGAGGCAATGCTCCCATAGATTAGATCAGATGTGACTGAGTCTGTGAAGCGTGTTCTTTCCAGGTTATGCCTGTTATTATAGATTTAAGGCTGGCTATGCTAACCATCATTACCTGGTAGTGACAAAAAGTCCTAAAGTCCCTATTCCATGGCACAATTCCATGACACAGATACAACGTGAGAAAAAGAGAACTGAATAAATCATCTGCAGAGGTAACCTTGCTTTCATATGAAAATGGTTGAGTGTTTTATTATGTATCAGTTTTATTTATTATATTGGATTTCTGCTCAACGATTATAATAATGTTCTGGTTTTTTATACAATATATTTCTGTTTATTTATATTTTACATTTATTATTTTTTATAAATAAGGTAGTGATCAAACATAATACTCCTTCCTCCTCCTACTTTCCCCACAACAGCAGCCCTGTGGGTTGAGTTGGGCTAAAACAAAGTGACTGGCCCAAAGTCACCCAGCTGGCTTTTGATTTCTCAAATTCAAAATTTTAGATTATAGAAGGTGGAATTATACAGGTCATCATAGAAGATATTTTCATTTATCTAATTACTGCACAATCTCTAGATAGTGATCTTTCTTTCTCAAGCCGAAAGGCAATAGGTCACTCCAAACCCTTTTTGCATCCAAGAAACATGGGTGATATAAAAACCTCAAGATTGCTTCATCTTGCACCCAGGACTGGATGTTTTGAAAACGGCAGCAGAGAAAAGCTGTGACACTAACAATAAAGTAAAACTTAAACTGAGCTCTATTTATATCACCTAATGAATATTGCATGTTTGTGACGAGCATTATGGGGATATCGGGTGCAACTTCTAGGCCTCAGCAAGAAGTGATTACAGCATTTACTTACTTTTCATCATACCGAGGATTCAGTGTTCTTTTCTTCACAGTAGTTCTTCTTCGGGTTATCCATCTTTTGTCTGGGAGCAAGTAGATGCGAACATATGGATGTGCTCCGTGCCGAGAGCATGGCACTAAATTTCTTATGGATAAAAAACGGGAGCATATTTACAATCAACAGAGTAAAAAAAAAAATCTTGTGAGGAAAAGATTCAGTCAGGTGAACCTTGCTGCAAATTTATTTTTTTTCTTAAATTTGAACAACAACAACAACAAAAACCTTGCTGTTTTTAATGTCTTGTTTTTAATGTTTTAAATCATTTGTAAAGTACCTAGAATTGTTGGCAATTGAGCACCGTATAAATGTAAACAACAACCATATGTTCAGCCAACAATAGTTGCAGACTCTGATTGAATCCTCCAATCCGGAAAATTTGGGAGGGGAAACTGCTATACATATATTCATTCCATTAAGCAAAGATTAAGTAAAATAAGTGCCATTATACCCAAGATGTGTTAAGGGTAATCCAAATATTGAAAAGAATGGTATTTCTCTCAGAACATGAATAGAGATAAATTGCTAAACATTACTGTACCTGCATGAGTTGACCAACACAATGAGAGATTGCCTTAAGGAAGCATACCGGACAGTGATGTGAATCTCTCCCAAAGGCCTTCCATCAGAAAGGGTCCCACTACAAGATAATTGGCTTAATTAAAGGAAGTTCATGACTGAAGCAGCCCGCTACTTCCTGCTTGCTTCAAAGCCAGACTTCCAAATCTAATTCCATAGATGAGTTAACCTTTTTTTTAATATTATAAACAGATCAAAGAGGAAAAAATAAAACCATCAGAGAAAAGAAAGAGATGCTTGTGTATTTCATTGTACACAAGCTAAACTGCCTTTAAATTGTTTCCCAAAGGAGACATTCTGTATTTCAAGTAAGATAGATCTCTTGGTAGTTGTGGTAGTTCATTTTTCTCTCTCTGGTGTATTTCAGTATATTCCAAAACCAAACTAATATTAAAAGAAAAAACGATATTCTCTTATACTGAACCATAATTTTAATTATAAAGTAATCTTTATATAGATGTCTTCCTGAAATAAGCACTCTGTGATTCTTGAAGCCCTTTTTCCAATGCAATATTGCATTTTCCTAATTCTCAGGTGGGAAATACCTGGAAAATTATAATAAAAGACTTATCTCCCAGAAAACACAAGCAAAATAACCAGCTCCTTCCATGTATAACACACGGTCCCATTCATTTTATATCATAACTTCACCCACTGTGGCTCTTCCCCCACAAAAAATGGCAAGGTGTGTCTTTCAACAACAAAAGGTTGCCCAGTTGTATCCAAAGACCAGAGTTTAAAAAAAGCAAGCCCTTTCGTATGAGACTTTGAGTTGATACAAGACATAGATAAGAACTTCAGTTTTTCCATAACACACGTCTACAATTTCAGCATAAATATTCTGGTATACGCAGTTCATCCTGCCTATTTGCAATACTATAAATGATTAACGAAAGTGAAGTAAGTATTTAGGCTAGGTAGGTCAGTTTTGTGTTACCAAATACAATTGTGAAATAGAATACCCAACTAATGTTCAGTCTGACTTACTTATTGAGGTTCAGATTGCTGCAAGTTATATCCATGATTGAAGAGGCTTCCGTGCCTAGAGATGCAAGGCTGGGGGCAATCTGGAGTCTCTGCAGAGCTGGGAATGTTGGGGGTACTCGAGTGGTCTCTGGAAGTGTCAAGGATTTTGGGTTCAAGCCACCTGTAACTCCTTGCTCATTGATTCCAGCAACTGCCTCTATGACAATGGGCTCTGACAATTTCTCACTTCCATTAGGGTTAGTATTGCTCTCCTGTTTGTCATTTCTGCATTCAGGAACAGCAGAGTCTTTGTTTCCTTGGACTGCCTTGGGCACTTCTACTGGTGGTGGTGCTGCTGGTGGTGGTGGAGGAGGAGGAGGACGAGGTGGTGGCAGCTGTGCCTTGTTTTGGTCTTCATTCTGTTCCGGGGCTGAGGCAGGAACTTGTTTTAAGGCATTAGCCCCATTGGTGTTTTCTGAATCAGGGACCTCTATGTCCAAAGCCTAAGGCAGAAAAAGGAAGTTAAGCATTATCATATTGTTTATTTAAAAAACCAGACTCTTTAGAACCCCTTCAAAACTGCTACCAAATTGTTAATGCTGAGTGTGGTAAAATGAGAAATTGAATACATAGCAAGCAATTGTGTTAATTATAAATAACATGTAGTTTCCGATTTGGCCTCATGAATATATTGCATTATATACCTTATGCATGCATGCATGCATTCATTCATTCATTCATTTATTCAGTATTATTACCCATCTCAAATGCATAACTGGTTAACAATTAAAAACAAAATAAAAACAATAAGCTAAAGTATAAATAACATAAAATGGGACACCAATACATTGTTGTATAAACAGAGGCATAGAATCAAGATCACGTGAAGTACTAGTAACGCTTTATAAAAACCCTAGTAAGATCACAACTGGAATACTGCAACCAATTTTGGTCACCATACTACAAAAAAGATATTGAGACTTTGGAAAAAGTTCAGAAAAGAGCAACTAAAATGACCAAAGGCCTGGAGACTAAAACATATGAAGAACAGCTGCAGGACTTGGGTTTGGCTAGTCTAAAGAAAAAAAGAAACGGGTGACATGATAACAGTATTCCAGTATTTGAGGGGCTGCATCAAACTATTCTCCAAAGCACCAGAGGGCAAGACAAGAAACAATGGTTGGAAACTGATTAAAGAGAGAAGCAACCTGGAATTAAGGAGAAACTTTCTAACAATGACAATTAACTAGTGGAACAGCTTGCCTTCAGAAATCGTGGGCGCTCCATCATTGGAGGTTTTTAAAAAGAGACTAGACCAGTGGTGGCGAACCTATGGCACGGGTGCCAGAGGCGGCACGCAGAGCCCTCTCTGTGGGCACGCGCGCCATCGCCCCAGTCCTAGGCCTTCAGCTGGTTTTTATACAACCTTTTCGCTTTAGGCCTCTGCCGCCGTGTACAAAAAAAAAAAAGGTTCAATTAGTCAATTTCAACTTCTCACAGGAAAAAAAAAGATCTTGCAAAGTTGGAATTGATTGATTGAACTTTTTAGTCCCACCCAGTCTGTTAACACTGCAGCCACGCCCACCCAATGGGCCACGCCCACCCGGCACCCGATGATGCATAAGTGGGTATTGGGTTGCAGTTTCGGCACTCGGTCTCTAAAAGGTTCGCCATCACTGGACTAGACAGTCACTTGTCTCAAATGGTATAGGTTCTCCTGCTTAAGCAAGGGGTTGGACTAGAAGATCTCCAAGGTCCCTTCCAATTTTGTTCTGTTCTGTTCTACTCTACTCTACTTTACATAACAAACACCCACTGTTAATACACTCCAGAAACACCATTCAAGGACCATGTTTTTTCAGCCTGAAAAAAACTTGTCTAAAGGCAGAATTTCTTATAATCATATCCTGGGTAATTTAGCTAAGAAGTAGAAGGCCTTTAGCTGACAATTCTAGAAAAGGAGAGGTATCACCTCTCCAGTGAACACAGTGACTGAAAAATCACAGGATTCCAGTGTCCAACATGTGAATATGAAATAGAGCATATGCTGTGTTTACAGCTTAACATCCTTGGTCATTCACTGTTCACTGGTGCACTTGCACAAAAGCTACAGTTGTCTTCACAGCACACCATTATTGTTTAATCTTATGTACTATTTACATAGCTTTTTGTTCTTTACATTGAAGGATGGTGGGGGTTTTTTTTTACTTCAGTGGAATATTTGTGCCTACAGTAAAAAATATGTCTTCAGGCAGATATTTGCTTGCAGATGGTGTCATACTTAATTATTTCATCAGATATTTTTACAGATATTTTTGCCTTGATACTAGTTTACTGAAGACAAACTTTTCTATTATGTAGAAAACATTGTTGCTATAATCCTTCCCATTTATGAATATTATAAGTAACAGCAGGAATTATTTTATTAAGTGTGAAAGCTATATAAATGTAAATTGTTGTATAATTTGCAGCATACAAATAAACCCAGAAACAATTTGGACGCAGGTGCATATGTGTTATTGGCTTCAAACCAATTCTTGTTTAATTGCTCACTTGGGAAAGAATGCAAATCATATGTTGGAAATATATTCATCACGTATCCACCTAAGATTATTCTTTTGAAAATCTGTGAGATTTCTGTTCTTAATAGCAATAGTAATAGCACATAGACTTATATACTACTTCACAATGCTTTACAGCCCTCTCTAAGTGATTTACAGAATCAGCATATTGCCCCCAACAATCTGGGTCCTCATTTTACCGATCTTGAAAGGACGTAAGGTTGAGTCAACCTTGAACTGGTGAGGATCAAACCTCTGGCAGTGAGCTAGCCTGCAATACTGCATTCTAACCACTGTGCAGCCACAGCTCCTAAACTACATAGCTGTTCTTTCAAAGTCCAAAATCCATCTCCTGGAAAAAGAAAATGTTCTATTTTAAAATATAGCAATGTGGTGGTGTATGTAGTCAAAATAAGAAATTCAATTTTTAATTAATCATTCATCTTATTTAAAAATGTTTTCCACACACAACTTGGAAACTGTGCAGCCAACTATTCTACTTTATCACTATGATGCTCTTAATAATCATCTTCTTGGGCTCTGGAGGTCAATAGATTTAAGGCACCCTTTTTAGGATTATGACTTCAGACATGCAGTAATTTAGTCTTAAAAATGTTAAGGGGGCTGAGAATATAGGAGGCTCAATTCCTTTAATTCCTGCTTCTTCTCCAAGCCAGTCTATCTATTTATAGAATATGTATTTATTAGCGATAGAAAGGAATGACATTCATTGAAGGAATGCAAACACCAATAAACATTGAAATCTGTCACTTTATAAGAAAATATAGCTCTATAGATATACTGTAATTTAGTTCAGTTTTGCTCATGGTAAACCCTAGCATATAAATCAGAGTCCACAAATTACATTCAGCATACAAACATTCAGGCATGTAGGAATTAATGCAGCAATTGCCTCAATCTCGAATTAAGCCAAGGTTCAGAAAAATCTGTTGTGAATTAAAATTTACTATAAATGTATTCAGAATTACTGCTTGCTTATAAAACTAAGATCAGTTACTGAAATAACTTCAGATGTAAAGTGTTCTATAAGACCCAGGGAAGAACTACCAGCTGCTAACATGCCACCCTAGTTATGAACAAATACTCCACTTATGTAGTGTTACATTTATATAGAGAGGCAAGATCAAGAGATACCTTTGAAGCATTAAAATTCATAATCCATTTGGTGTGGATAATGCAGATCTATATATGATGTAAGTTTGGTTTCAGTCTAGTTCTCCAAGACTCATTATACTTAGGATAAATATTTAGTCAAATTATTAGTATATTAAATCTTGATGTTAAAGCCACTACCATCTCTTATTTCATAGGAAAAAAATATTAATTTCAGGGACACACAGGAAAATTTCCCACAAGAACAGGAAGAATTACAATGGAAAATAAAAGAAAGCTAAGCTTACTCTCAGGACAATTTTCAGCTTAATAGAACTGGCCACACCAGAATGGTCCAATTGATAATTTTGTTCAAGTGTCATCTCAGGGTTCTTTAATAAGCGAGCAAGAGAAATCACCAAAGTTCCAAGGGCATTCTCCTTCTCCTTATCTTTGATCTAGAACAAAGAAAACAAAAGGCAGTATAAATAGGCAAGACAAGTGGCTCTTGGTAGTGATTTAAATCTTCCCTTTTCAGATTATATATACTGCCATTATGCGAATCAGCAGCAATTTCTCCATTTCGCATGGGAGCATTGAGACAAGATATATTGAAAGGAAATTCACCAATTAACCGGGCCATTTAAAGCTCTTTTTGGGAAATGACTACATTAACTTTCCTAATGGATGAAGAAAAGCTAATGGTAGTGATGGGAGAGCTCTAACAATAAGAGTAGAATCAATTATATCTGTGCGGCTAGAAACCTATCGAAGCATTCAAAGCTGACTTAACAGCTCATTCGGTCAATATAAGGCCTGAGGGCACTGGAAGAAAAGCTTCAAAAACAAGGCTAATTAATATTCCCCAAATAAGACTGGGGTGGGCCATAGTACAACAGGGTACTTTAGATGCTGCGATGCTGCAACTTACATTTTCACAAAAGTGATTCAAACTCTGTACTTGAAATACACAGAAGTTGGGTTGTTTGCAAAATTGATCCATATTTTCATAGGTGACCCAGATTTATAGTAGGTCCTGTAGAACAGGGGTCCCCATCACCAGGCTGTGGACTAGTACCAGTCCATGGCCTGTTAGGAACCGGGTTGTGAAGTGGCGGGCAAGCGAGGCATCTAGGTTGTGAGAGAAACCATCTCCCCTTCCCCCGGCCACGGAAAAATTGTCTTCAATGAAGACAGTGTCTGGTGCCAGAAAGGTTGGGACTGCTACTGTAGAATATGGCTGTGGATGACTCTGCCTTATTGGCTGGAAATGTGCTTATTAAAAACATTTCCAAACACATCATAAATGCATATTTCCCCCCCAAAAAAGCATAATAAGAGGAGACAAAATGGACAAATGAATGTCCACATTTTGGAATGTCCTATCAAATCAGTCGCAGGTTATTAAGGTATATCTTTTAATACTTCACTACAAATGATTAATCTGTAAATGTTTTTTTTCTACTGGGCACCGATCCCGATAGGTAGGTAGGTAGGTAGGTAGGTAGGTAGGTAGGTAGGTAGGTAGATAGATAGATAGATAGATAGATAGATAGATAGATAGATAGATAGATAGATAGAATAAATAATCAATCAATTAATCCACTAGAAGCAGTTATTTTGGTCAGATACAGAAAAAAAAAATCCACACTCATGCCCAACAGTCTCCTTCTCTCTTGCTATAACTGCAAGTGATGGACATGAGTGTAGATCTATAAATCCCAGTTCCGCAATATTATTAGGGAGAGAAGAAGACAAACTGACCTCCAAATGAAGAGACTGAGATGAAGCACTATGGACGAAGAAAGTGAATGCCTGCCTCCACGCAGGATCTTTAGTGAAATTACAAGTCTGAGGAAAAAGAAACCAGAATTGACATATAGACATTAGATCAAACAGGTTTAGGCTGCAATCCAATTCACGAAGGCATCTGTCTAATTAGAAGTGGATTAGAATTCCGCATTCACATCAGCTGAGTTTCCCTGGGTTCAGTGGGACCTGGTTCTAAGTGTACAGAACTGTTCTCTAGCAGGATGGAACATTTGGTTTCCCAGGTTTATTGAACTACAACTCTTTGAATCTCTGCCAGTATGGCCTATGTGGAGGAATTCTGGGAGTTGCAGTTCAGCAACATCTGGAAGGCCACCACTTGTACTACCCAAAGGAGACATGACTCAAGCTTTATATATCAATCACCCTGACTATCACTTCATTTTCTTTCACCAGAACTATTCAAAGAATTGTTTTCTATCTAGCAGATCCACAATAGAATACAGGTAGTCTTTGACTTATAACAGTTTGTTTAGTGACTATTTGAAATTACAAAGGCACTGAAAAAAGTGACTTAGGACTTAGGACCACTTACAACCGGTGCAGCATCTGGATGGTCACTTGATCAAAATTCTGACTCATAGTTTGACAGTTGCATGTCCCGGGTTGATGTGATCACCTTTTGCGACCTTCTAACAAGCAAAATCAATGGGGAGGCCAGATTTACTTAACAACTGTGTTACTAATTTAACAACTGCAGCGATTCACTTAACAACTGGCAAAAAAGATCGTAACGTGGGGCAAATCCCACATAACAAATGTTTCACTTAGCAATATAAATTTTGGGCTCAATTGTCAGTGCTTTTTTTGTAAAAAAAAAAAAAAAAAAAAAGATGCCTGAACTCACACATGTCATACAACCCGCCTTGCCTACCCTACAAGGTTCCATCCCCAAAAGGTGCTGTAACTCCGTTCTGGGTGTTCTATGACAAAAAAAGCCCTGATTGTGGTCATACGTCGAGGATTAGCTGTATTAAATATTCATTCTGAAATCTGACAATTGAGTAATCCTTGTGTAAATGACGCTCTGAGCAAGGTGGCTTACTTTGACCCTGGGGAAACAGGAATAACTTTGCCACTTGTGCAGAGGTTTAAATACACCATTAATAAGGCCACAGCTGACCCTGAGACCAGATCAATTAATCCTGAATTTAAAGTGGAGCAATAGGGTGTTGTCTCCTTTCCACCCCTTTAGGAATGAAAATTCGCTACCTCAAAAGCCGTTTCCAAAGAACAGCTCAGATTTTGATGGGCTGGTTGGAATCTACTCGCACCATGCAATGCAGACAGGTCTCTCAGTCTCCTTGTTGCTGACATAGGGGCACAGAGGATTTATTTATTTACAAAGTTTGTTTCTTGCTTTTTCATGATTAAAAAAATGACTCCAACATGGAGATATTTGTTAAAGAAATACTCTGTCTTCAGCATGGGGGGATCAGATACTCCATAGTGGAGTCAAGCATTTGTATGCACTAAGGACTGTTTTTTTGTTGCCTTTGGAAATCTGAACTCCATCTTGCAGTGTTCTTCATTTTTGGTCATGCTACTTAGGCTATTGGGCTGTTCAGATTCCCCAGCCTTTCTTTTATCTTAAAAACGTTTTGGATACTTTTGAAACAATTTTTCAGAATTTAGTGACCTCAAACTCTTTTTTACCTTATGAAGAAGAAGATGATGTCTATTACCTTGCTTTTGTGAGTTTTGTTGCCCAATGTGAGCAGGACAAAGGAAGAAGGTTCTTTTTCTATCTTCTGTCATATTTACAATTTTGAAATAAAAGACAGTATTAATGGCAAGATAACATTCACAAGAGAATAAAAAAAGAGAAAAGATGTAACATTTACTCTATTGTTTTAAAAAAGATTGGAAAAAGGGTTAGAAGCCTAAACATGAATCAAAATTTAGTATTTACATGTTATTCAACATTTATTATTGGCAAAGGCTGAATTAAAGGCAGAATTTGAGTTTGGCACATAGAAAACAATTATAAATATTGCTGCTTTTTCACTGCAAATATACTGAATGCACCCCAATACATCATTCTTCCTGAATATGGAACAGATCAGACATGCCAGAGGAGTCTCCATTCATTCACAATAATGCTGGAAAATAGCTGGATTGGTTGGGGATAATGGAAGTTGTAGTTCTATAGATCAAATCACAATTGGACAGGGAAGCTGAATTATGTCTTAAACCAGAGGACAGTGTGAGAAAACCCTTGAAGAAAATTGAAAGTAGCGTATGGCTAAATTGCAGGTTATATTTGCATTACAATAATGGGACACTGAAGCATTGACAAACATCACCTGCCTAGTCCTAATGTAATAACAAGAAAAATGAGAGTTATTTCTTCAAAGATTTTAAATTCATCTCATAATTTGAGAAGCAGTTGCTGAATTTTGAATATTATTGATTTAAAATATTTGCATGGCTGTCCGTCTCAGAACACAACTTTGAGCAACTTACAACAACAATATAACTACAAAAAACCATAAAACCAAAAGTAAAAACCTGGCACCTCAATCACCCTCACACAATGGCCCCCAACCATCCATAGGCTCCTTCCACTTCACCCTATGCTTGAATTTTGATGACTACTGCTCAAAGAAAAATGATATAAATAAAGCCAAACCCCATATATATGTTGGATTTGTTTGTTGCCTTGAGTTATTTGTAAAAATAATGGAGGCATGGATACCAATAAATAAATAAAGATTGCCTAATCTTTGTTTCAACATTGTTTCTACATGTGCTTCACCTATGCATTTATTTCAAATATGTAGTATGCAATGGAAAGGCTGGACCCATCTCCAGTCTATTTAGGGTGCAACTGAGGTCAACTTGCCCCTCTTGACCATCTAGTAAAAGAGAGGAGAGCAGACTGACAGCTCTGCCCAGTTTAGCTGGGTTGAGAGTTAGCCTCCACTTAACCAATGATGGTGGGTAAAGTAGGTCATCTGTTCACAGGGATACTTATAATCTGGCCTAGCTAGTTGCGGAGATTAGATTTTTTAGTCAGTGGGTTGGCTGGCTCAGAAGTGAAATCTTTGCCTGATGCTATACCAAACATGATATCCATTGTAACTCATATGGCCAGTCTATTGTATTCCCACTTTACACAAATCTTGGCATTGGGCGTGTCTTTGGCCATTTTTACATTGAGTACCCTTTTTAAAAAAAAAAATCTTCTAGTATTTATTAAATCCATAATGTATTCAGTTCAATACCCACACAGAAANTGAAATCTTTGCCTGATGCTATACCAAACATGATATCCATTGTAACTCATATGGCCAGTCTATTGTATTCCCACTTTACACAAATCTTGGCATTGGGCGTGTCTTTGGCCATTTTTACATTGAGTACCCTTTTTAAAAAAAAAAATCTTCTAGTATTTATTAAATCCATAATGTATTCAGTTCAATACCCACACAGAAATAAGAGGCATTTACCTTGAGATATCTGTCTTTTCTGTATTTCTTTGCTCCATATTCACCATTGGAATATTCCAATTGATTTTTCTACATTAGGAAAGAATTTTGAATGAAAAAGGAGTTTCAGAAAATTATGTGACATGACAGTATAGGATTGCTTCCCCCAGAAGTCTTAACTAGGATTTTTGTAGGACTATTTTCTATCTGGTCTGTTTTATCTGGGTTGATTGGCTTTATATAGTTATGATCCTGTTCTAGTTTCTGCTGCTTTTAGTTTATTTTCACCCTTTTAAACTTAATATGTCTTCAAAATTAGTAAATCAACTGAAGGGCAGTCCAAAACGGTCTAAGGTTAATCAGGAATGAAAGGAGAACTAATGTTGCCAGCAATGATAATCTTAGAAGACAGCTAGAAAACAACTAGCATGGCTAAGCATCTAGCAGGAAAAAAGTTCATCTACCAATGAAACAAAGTTAAAATTCTGGATTATAAAAAACAGCAAGTGGTTGATGTCAATAAGTTGGGAGATCCAAGACCACTTAAATCAGGGATGTCAAACTTGCAATGTCACATGACGTGTTGTGACGTATCGTGACTTTTTTGCCATTGCTGGCAATGGGGTGGGCACAGTTTTGGTATGATGCATCCGGCCCATGGGCCGGCAGTTTGACACCCCTGACTTAAATAAATTGTGGACAAAATAGGCAACTTATGACTCTCTTGAAGTTGCTGAAATACAACCAGTAGCAGTCCCAGGTAGCATGATCAATAATTAGGAATGCAGGGAGTGATAAATCAGCAACATCTAAGGGAATCTCTAAAAAGCTTAGAAAAGGGAAAATGTCATCAGTTAACTTCATAATACTTTGCAGCCTTTTTCATCTACCTTGTCCTGCTAATGAGATACCACTGATTCTCTGCTTTGTCTTTTAAAACCCTGATTTCCAACTGTATTATACCCACAACATTGTTATTTGTTACACAGGCATATATGCCATGCATTATATCCAATTCTGGCTTAGCAAGGCATAAAACGTATGTCAGGTATATAGGTGTGCTTTGCCACTGCAAATCACATCTTGTACAAATAGCAAGCATAAACATGTAAACATTTAAGTTTATGTGACCAGAGAATATGTGAAAATGTTATTTATTTGTTTACTTACAGGAAGGTTTAAAGCACTGTCCAAATACACTATGAGCATTCCGGTGGCAAGACCATTCCTATCCTAAAAACAAACAATTCCACAAAAAAATAATATACACATATGAACACTACAAGTATTCCAAGGCCCTCTTCCATCCTCTAATAATTAGAGGGTAATAGAAACATTGCCCAATAGTGTGATATTACCCCAAACTCCACAGAGATGCAAATCCTGCCCAATCGATGCAACTCTGTTTGCTACAATGATGGTTTAAATACAGATCTCAGAAGAAATTACACAAGATGGCAGACATACTGGGCTATTTCTTTGTTCTGAATTATTTCACTTGTTTTACAGCATATATTTCTTCTCAAGTCCCACAAAGCACTCACCTCACTAAGTTTCTCTTGATTGGTGACCAAAGAAAACCACTCAAGCTTTAAGTGGACATGCCCACTTGCGATCTTGCTCAACGGAAACCACTTCACAAAAAGAAAGAAACTACATCAGTGCCAGAAATACACACGAAACTGTATCTTTATATTGATCTGTATTCAAGGAGAAATTGAGGAACTCCTTTATCGTGATGTTTTATGCTTTCAGATGATACACCTTAAAACCTGTTATTTTTTAACTGTATTTGTTCAGCTAGAAAAGAAAAAAACATGATTGCTGAGGCACAAGGACAGATGGCATTTAATTTTACAATCAATGACAGTACCCAAATAAATTATTTTTATGCTGCAGAAGGAAAGGATAGTCCTCCACCCTTTTTAGAAAGTCTTGTTTAAGTTTGACTCCTGGCAACGTTTTAGATACATCAATATAATTTTTGGGGCAATTATATGAAAGGGGCTTGTTCCAACCCCCCCCCCCAATGTTTTCTCAGTTTTGCAGCTCACCCCAAAACTCTGCAGTGCTGTTTATTTTATCCTGAAAGCCAATCAGCCACTGTAAAGAATTGGGGATCTTGAGGGAGGGGGCTGAAAGACATTCCTTAGGTTCCGGGAAACAAGATGGGATATAGAAAGGCTCCTCCTGATTCAATGGGATATAAGAGGGAGGAGCAATTAAAGCACAATCAGGCCTATAAGATTCTGTTACAGATAGTCCTTGGCTTATGACCATAATTGAGCCTGGAATTATGGCTGTAAGCTGTGCTGGTCATTAAGCAGATCACCACATGACTATGCCCAATTTTATGTCCTTTTCTGTGGTGGTTGTTAAGTGAATATGGCGATTGTAAAGTAAGTTGCACAGTCATTAAGCAAACTTATTGTAAGGGGCATTTTTGTTGGAAACCAGAACTTCAAATGGTTGCTAAGCAACCAGTTGTAAGTCGAGAACTACCTGTGTTGTATCCTGTCTTAATAAAAGAATAGTTCTAGAGTTCCTGTGGAGTCTGTTTCCTGATCTGGTCTACTCTGAAGAGCTGATAGCTGCAAGCTATCTGGATCCTCCATGTCCTACTCAAAAGCAAATTGCTCCTCCATTTAAATACTCTCAAAATGCTAAGTATTCAATTGATCCACTTAGTCTCTTAAGAAGCAGAATAAGATCAGTACTCTTATTGTACTACATGTGCACTCATTTACTTGATGGTGCAAAGATTCTTGCACCACTTGATCTGTATACTTGCACACATACATACCTGTGGTGCCACAAACCCTCAGTATAGTGAAATTTCCCTTGAAAACCAATGCTACCACAAAACTATTAATCTATGAAGATTTTAACAACACTCTCCTATCTCACAGCCTATACAAACATTTCTAATTTCCCTAACAGCAATGAGAACTCAAATGCCTGAAAAAATGTAGTCCTACTAACATTTAGTAAAAACCTAATGTTTTTATAGCTGATAAGCCACTCATAAAATAGGCATACCTTTTAAGAATTACTGTGACACGTGTGAAGCCAAAACAAAACTTACCTCGTCAACAATTCTGTCTTTCATCACATCTACAAGGTTTATAACCAAGCTGTGGAAAAAATAAAAAGTCACACAAAGGAAATCCTCTGGGACAGTCGTATTTGTTTTCATAATGAATAGGTACCACATGCTGCTATGGAGACTTATAGCACCTTATACTGAACTGTGCTTTTTTTTAAAAAAAATATTATAGTATCTCCTATATAGGTCCGTTAAATATTCTGGCTTCTAATAACCGAATGCTCCCAAGGAAGATATTTGATCCTGAGTCTAGTTCAACCATAAAGGTTGTAAAAAAAATAAGCTCTCTGTAGATAAATAATAATTGACATTTTTTCACATGTGGTGGACTTGTAAGGTTATTAAAGCTTTTTGGATAAAATTATGGTGGAATTTACAACAAGTTTTTAAAAGAAGAATTTTTTTTTTGCCTCAGTTGTTTCTCCTAGGTATTACACATAATCTAGACGTAAAAGAAACGAACCTGATGCTGTATTGTTTAACTGCTGCCCGTTTGCTAATAGCTCAAA